>NW_019267524.1:27609-41492 GCF_002742605.1 Olea europaea var. sylvestris | reverse complement strand
GGTGTGTGGGGGTGGGGGGGGGGGGGGGGGGGGGGGGGGTCACGTGACCCCACAACTTTTGAGGGTTTTTTTTTATTTTTTATATTCCCTCAATAAAAGCCCTAATTGATATGAATTTAAATTTAAATTTTAATATAAATCAAAATTAACAATTAATTTTAATAACATATTTCATGGAATTTATAAATTTTCAATTTTTATCAAAATTTACAAAAAATTTGATATCAATCTCCATCAAACAAGGACAAAATCACAATAAATTTAAACTTTTTTCATTTTTTCTTACACAAGCCTTCTAATATTTTTAAAATTTGTATATAGTTTCTCTACAAATTATAACATTTACTTCACTTCCTAATCGTATTTTGAACCTAAATTTACATTTTCTCCTATCAAATTGTGTATATAGAATGAGTCTTAAATGATTATATTCAATTTGATTTATATTTAACAAATTGTGTTTATTTGGTTGAATACTAGTAGAGAATATTGGTTATAAATTTTTTTCTCTTTATTATTGGAATTAATTGTTTGTATCAAATACATTATAAATTCTTTAAACGTAAATATACATTTTTTTGTGTGACTTGTATGTGGTTTAGAAGTTGATAAAAGTTGTCGGTTCCATAAAACATGCGATCAAAAATGAATTTTAAGCATTCACTACGCTTATTTTTTAACTCAGAATATCCTTATTACAGAGAATAAGAAGCTCCGGTGCCACTACAAGCATGATAAGTCTGTGTGGGAGTAAGGGGCATATGGAATTTTACTTTTTCATTTTTTATTTTTTCGATGGGTTGGTGGAGATAAAAAGCTATGGAGATGAAGATGTAAACCCTCGGTGGTGAATCAATAGTCAAAATTTTGTTAGGTGGGTAATGGACCAAACTTAGCTAGACAATTATTAGTTTGGAAGAAAAATATACGATTTTATTTGCAATTATAGATGAGTAATCTAGCATTAGTCATACGAAGAGATTTTTAGGCTTCTACTTGGTTTTCAAGAAGTCATATCAAGAAGCATATGGAGGAGATTTTTCAATTGCATTAATATTATGGGAAGTACTACATGTACATAATTGTCTACATAATGTTTTCCATAATTACACGTGGTACTGGATCCAACCTTTAATTCAAATATCATATTGCACATCAACAATCGGATGATTGCTACATCACATTATGGACACCATTACGCGCAATAATTATGTACAAGTAGAATTTTCCTAATATTATGATGTACTTGGTAGACTAATCTAGATAACATCAAACAGTTTTAAGTAAGAATTTTGTTCCTAAAAGACAAACTTGCAATTGAAAAATATGGGATAGTGATTTGATATTTTTTGGAAATTATGTATTTGTCTCTTAAGCTGTTTGCATTGTGTACCACAAAATAATTAAGTTTTCCACCATGGCATAGCTTAGATAAGTTTCACTATGGTAGTTGGACAGTTTAAATTTTGCTTCTTTATCCAAGGAAGATCCAAATTAATTATAACTTAACTAGATTTATGAACAGTTATAGAAAAAAACTTAATTAATAAATGGATCTACAACTATCAATTTATGTTTTTAAATGAGGAATTAGATGTTTTATGGACAAATTTTGAATAAAATTTCGTCTTTACTTAGAACTTGTTTGGTACAGCTAAAAAGCCAATTAAAATTAATTTTTTAATCGCTATTTCACTATTACAACCGTCATTTTGAATTCTTCTCTCACATGTAAAACTCACTTTACCTCTAATGTTCAAAAAATCAATTATCAAAATCCCTACCAAACAAGCACTTAAACAAAAAATAAATAAATTGTATACATGGATGACTCAATGAATATTGTCTGGGTATGAAATAGTTTAAATCGAAGACATAATATTTTGTGTAGTGAGGTTTTGAAGACGTATCAATTATTTTGATTTTCAGGAAAAGTAGTATATCCAGACAAAACAACAATGAGTTTCAAATCAATTATCGGACATGTCGATAATCGTCGAGAGCTAGACGACAAGATAAACGAGGAGACAAAAGATACAATGCTGCACTTTCTATGATGGCTGCTAAGGTATCTTACGAGAACAAGGCTTACATTGAATCTACGGTCACGGAATACCGGAAGGTACATTATTAAAAATTCTTCATTGCTTTTAACCTTCACACGCCTTCAAAAAATTTTGTGACCTTAAATTTTGTTTCTAACAATTTACATGATTTTCACGTACTTAAGCATTCAATGATGAATATGCCAAAAATTATGTTCATTGACCATTTAAAATATAATATTTTAAAAACAATCATAAGATAATCGTGTTAATTTTATATGACCATTTTCAGTTACAATGATTATAAAATATAACTTCGTGTTTTGTTTAATTAAAAAAAATTTGATAAATATTTATGTTTAAAGTCAACAATTAATATTAGCCACACATTTTATAGACTCACAACTTTTTTTAATTTTTCAACCACTTAATTTTTATCAAAATCTATTAAAAACTTAAATTTTAACTAAATTAAATAGGGACTAAATATAAAACTGTTTGTAATAATTTCACGTCGCCTTTTTGCCATTGTAGAACCTAGTTAATAGTATAGTTTGATACTTGAATTGTTGTCAAATGTCAATCGGATGGAAAAACTATTTGAAATTTAAACCATTCAATAGAGTAATGCCATGTGGCAAAGCCTAAATTAAAGTGCATACCATAGTGTACATGTAGCACGATTTTTCCTTTTAATGCGGCTAAGATTATTTCAAGATTTATGGGCAAAAAATATTGCTTCTCCAAAATAAAAACTGTGACTTCAATGGTTTGGCCGTGGAAAGAAATCCAATAACAGACGATAAAAAGTAGAGAAGAATAAAAATATTTAGATTATTGTACGTCTAATTATTTCCTCTCCTTTTTCTCTCTACAGATGGATTTTTTGGGTTCCTACGATTTTTGCAACGGTGATCATCTGACCTATTTCTCATGATATTAAATAATTTTTTAAGTTCATGAAATTCCTTTTTGTAATTATATTAATGATTAAACATTTTGAATTTTGGCAGATTATCAAGAGAAAGCTACAACACAAGCTATTATGTTCAATGACCAAAATGATAAAATCGTAGTGGCTTTCAGAGGCACCGAACCCTTTGATGCCAATGCTTGGTCGACCGACTTCGACATATCTTGGTATTGTTTAACCACATCATCTAAAAAAAGTTTTATTTATTAACAAGGGAACAAATGAATTATTTAATTAATTTAAAAACACACCCACATATCAGCTAAATTCAATTTTATTGAAGGTTTGACTCTCATAGAATTTCCAAAGAATGATGCGAGTGAATCTAAAGGCGCGTTTGATTGCAATATATCTTAGAATTTGCATGGGAAAAATAAATTCTAGATAATTTAATTGTCTAGAATTTATTTCCATGGAAATTGTAAATTAAATGTGTTTGATTTATTTCATTTTCAATCTAGAAAATATTATATTTGTTCGTTTTTTATTGGTGAGTAAGTGAGATGGAGTTGATAGATGAGAGAGAGAGAAAAACACATTTTCCATGAAAGATATTGATAATAAAACATAAGCGTTTGTCTTCTATAATACCATATTCAAATTACCTTATCTAAAAATTTAAACTATTAAAAATGATACACCTTTTTTTATTTAAATTGGTCATCTACATAAGCTCTCACATTCACACACAAGTTTATTTAACACACGCATAATTTGTATAAATGGGAGAACAATGAAACTTAAAACCAAGGCATTTGGTTACTTCGATATAATGTTGAACCATCTTCTCTAAAAATTAAAGCAGTTAGAAATTATACAAATTTATTTATTTAAACTACATCTTCAACAGGTATGGGATTCCAGGCCTTGGAAAGGCTCACGGCGGATTTATGAAAGCTCTGGGGCTGCAGAAGAACCAGGGCTGGCCCCGAGAACAGGCGGCAGATAAGAAACAAGAAGTAGCCTACTATGTCATTAGGAAGATACTGAAACAACTTCTTCAGAAAAATGAAAAGGCAAAGTTTATAATTACTGGCCACAGTTTGGGTGGTGCATTGGCAATTTTATTTCTAGCAATTATGGCGTTCCATCAGGAGACATGGTTGCAAGAAAGATTAGAGGGGATTTACACATTTGGTCAGCCAAGAGTAGGAGATGAAAATTTTGGAGAATTCTTGAAAGAAGAATTAAGAAAATACAACATTGATTATTACAGACTTGTTTACTGTTTTGACATGGTTCCTAGATTGCCTTTAGATGATTCCACCTTCTTGTTCAAGCATTTCGGGACTTGCGTTTACTATAATAGCTTCTACCAAGGAAAAGTAAGTTTCTATTCTTTCTCGACTACTTTTCTCTCAACCCTTTTTTCGTCTTCGTTATTATTTCAAACAAATCAACTAAGAATTAAACTATAATAGTTATATCTTCGAAATTATTTCCATTGTTATCCTTGTAAGATAAGTATAATTGATAAGTTAAGAATCTTTTTTCTGTAATTTTTACACAGATTTTGGCTGAAGAGCCAGACAAGAATTATTTCTCTCTTAGATGGCTTATACCGAAGATCATAAATGCCATCTGGGAGCTAATAAGAAGCTTTATTATTTCATATACAAGAGGAGCGGACTACGAAGAAGGAGGTCTTCTTCGATTACTTAGGGTGATCGGCTTGTTAACTGCAGCATTACCGGCTCATTGTCCCCAAGATTATGTTAATGCTACAAGATTGGGACCATCGGAAGTTTATCTCAGTGAACTTTCCTAGCTCGCTCGATGTGATGAATACAGACTTAATGGAAATTATTTTTGTTGATTTATAAAAGTGGTGATTTTGTTCATTAGAAATTAAGCTAGAAGAGATTCGTGAATAATGGTACTCTAATATAATTGTTTGTCTTTGGATCTTGAAGAAAAAAATATGATACTTTTGTAATAATAAATATTCAATTTGGACCTCCCAAGTAGCCATCAAAAAACCTTCAATTCTGATGCCAATTATTATAATTTGGACCATACCTGAAACCACTTAGTCGAAAGTGGAACATTCCTTATACCAATTTATTGAGAATCCGACCAAATAATTGCAGAATGAGAATAATATGAACAATATGAAAATAATGTATCACACAACAAACAAATTTTTTGTGGAAGAAAAGTATAATTTACTATATAATAAACTAAAATTGTCTTTACAAGATTTAATTCTCTCAATTTAAATCTAAACAATTCTCTCAAATTTCTAATGTATGCAATAGTGATTCAATTGTTATGTGGAGTCATATTAAATAGGCTACACCTCGTAAAGTATTTAATTATAGGAATAAAATCTTGGAGTTATACATAAAGTAGAACAAAAAAACAATGTCAAAAACCAACTAGGAGTGAAATTATTCCCGAACAAGCGGCGCTGTGACACCACCCACCCGGTGCCCCAGTGCTAACCTTGTTACCGCCCTTGCGCTCTGCTATCGCCTAGGCGTCCCATTTTGGATCCAATACTTCCAAAACACTTTTTCGTCCATTCGAAAGTTCTAATCCCAATCAAGCTCTCAATTCATGATGAAATTTGATCTCTTATCTATTAGGACTTCTAAAACAAAATTAACTAGGCTTCTTCCATGAAATACACCAAATCACATGGAATTTAAGTCACAATCTAACAATTTGGTTTTTGTAAGATATTGTACTCATTAATTTAATCGGATCAAGAACTAGAACTTTACCTAAGGTTGGACAAAATTCTTGAACTGACCCAAACTGGACTTGAACCAAATCGAGCGGTTCTTCTTAAGTTAATACCTAAACGAGTATTTAAATTGAGAACTTACAGTTCGGTTTGATATGATTATCATTTCTAGATAAAAAACCGAATAATTGAATCTCTTTAATTTTTTAATATATTTATTTTAAATAAACCAAATTATTTATTTTTTGTAAATAAATTTGATAACTAATTAATTTAGCTCAAACCCAAAAATATGATTTTCCTAATTCTAATTTTCAGTTCAAACCCAAATTAATCAAATAGATCGAAATTTTACCCAAATCTGTTATTATACCGTTATAGAGAAATCGAATTAAAGCTCGATTGCGCCTCTTATTTATTGTGAGCTCATTATCTCTATTTTCCTGTGATTTTAATAATCAAATATATGAAGAACTCAACAAAAGGGAACACAAAATATCCATAAAATTGGACCACGTTATTTTGTAAGAGCTAAGATTGAATGTGTCATTAGTTGAAATAATATAGCTTTGTAAATAGTAAAAATTTAATTATAGTATGGAACCAAAATGAAATCGAACCAGTGTTCCATAATTAAATTTGGAACCAAAGGTTCTACTTATTAAATATCCGCAAATTTTAGGTTCCAAACCGAACCATGTCTAATCCTAATTTTTTCTCAAATCTAACCATAAAATCTAAGAAAGTGGGTCTGAAATTCATTGGACAAAGTGGTCTGAATAGCATTGTTCTATTATTTAAAAAACAAAAGAAAAAACAAAACTGGGATATCAATTGAGAGGATTATGTGAAATAACATTTGTTAATAACCGCAAAAAGATAGAATAGAGAATTTAGTCAAGGTGAGGAGTCGTGTGGAGAAGAAAATTTCAGAAGCCTAATTCCAAGAGGCAGAGTGTACAGTAAAATAAAAGTACAAATTTTGTGGAGATGCCCCCGGGGCGATTCTCATACCTCTTGCATGCAAAGAGGGCACTCTACCATTTGAGCTATTTCCCCGTGATTTCTTATTCACAAATCAATTAACATAAATTATCCACTCAAGAAACAAGAAATCTCAATTTTTTGGCGGAGCCAGCATGGGCGGGCCTTGGTTTCGCCAAGCGATAGATCCGCCCTTGCTCACAATTCAAATATTCCAATGCGTCATCCCTTAATGTGTATGAAACAAACCATAGTCTGATTGCATCATTCTGTGCAAAAAGGATTATGTGAAATACATTTATTAATAACAGCAAAAAGATAAAATAGAGAATTTAGTCGAGGTGAGAGTCATGTGGAGAAGAAAATTTCAGAAGCCTAACTCCCAAGAGGCCATAATGTACAGTAAAATAAAAGTACAAATTTTGTGGAGATGTCCCCCGATCCTCGTACCTCTTGCATGCTAAGAGGGCACTCTACCATTTCAGCTACTTCCCCGTGCTTTATTATATGCAAATCAATTAACATAAATTATCCACTAAAGAAAAAAGAAAATCACAATCTCAATTTTTTGGGCTGAGCCAGCACGGACGGGCCTTAGTTCACCAAGCGCTGGATCTACCCTTTCGACCATTCAAATGCGTCATTCCTTTATGTGCATGAAACTAACCATAGTCTGATTGCATCATTCCGTGCCCCTTGAAATTTAAAATTTTGGCACATCTGTAGAAATATTTTGATATGGGTGTCTGGATTTCCATGTGTCTTCTCATAAAACTAAAGATTTTTACTGAATAGATTGATCTGATCTTCTCTCAATTGAAAATCATTTCTATCAAAGTCAAGATATACACTGGTTGAGCATTTAGGATCCGCTGCTAGAGTAAAAAAAAGTAAAAGAAAGCAAATGAAGGTGTCCTTTTCAAATTTTTGCTCTCTGATTAAGCGTTGTTATTCACCATATCAACGCATTACCACCTTTAATCTCACTTCCTAAGTTTGAGTCCAAAAATTATTACTTCACTAATCAAAATAAATTTACTTTCTTGAGTCCAAATCAATCTTATCTAGCTAAATAAACTTACTAAGTCTTAATCGAATGCACTAAATCACTTAGAAATTCAATTAAATGCCACAACAATAGAAATTTATTTCTCTACCTTTTACCTAATTGTCGGGTTTTACTACACGGTCTAAATTATAACTTATCTCTCATTTGTTATAATCTACAAATCATGAATTGGTGATAAAGTACTCCAAGCATGAAGAAAAAAATATAAATTCAAGTAGGGCTGGGCAAATCTCCCGAACCGAACTGACTGAACCGAACCGAACCGAACTGAATCGAACCCAACGGTTCTTGTCAAATTAAATACCCGAACGAATATCTGAATTGAGAACCGACGGGTACGGTTCGATTCTCGGTTCTAGACCAAAAATCGAAAAACCGAATAAGAACCGAATCTTTCTAATTTTTTTTTATATTGAATAAATCAAATTATTTTAATTTTAATTTTTTCTAAACAAATTAACAATTTCTAAATCCAAATTTTTGGCTCAATAATTTTTTTCATTTCTAATTTTTTTTTTAATTTTTGGCCCAATTACCTATTTTATTGTTTCATTTCTTAGCCCAACAAAATCCAATCCACTAAATAACCTTAAACACCTACACTAAAGTGCATAACGCTATCTCGACTCTCGCACTCACTCTCACAATCTCGCTGACATTCCAAAATCTATAAAATCGTCGGCCAACGCCGTGACCTCCAATCGAAGCTGTGACTTCCACCGATTGAAACTTTGACCGTAGCAATCACTTGAATAAGGTAGTCTACTAGTCTCTGATATTCCAAAACTATTGAATGTGTCATTAGTTGTATTTATATAATGTTGTTATAAATGTTACAAATTTTAATTATAGTACAGAACCGAACCGAACCGAACCGAATTGAACCGAACCCGAACGGTTCCATAATTATATTTGGACCTGACGGTTCCATTTACTAGATACTCGAAAATTTTGTTTCGGTTCGGTTCTCTTTAGAATCGAACCGAACCGACCCGCGCCCACTTCTAAAATCAAGGAACAAACAAATTAACTGCGATAATATTGATAATATTGAGAACTAAAATTATAGGTTTAAATTTAGGTTTCATTGTTTGTCCTATCTAATGATTTAGCTAAACATCACAAAGAAAAACACAAAAATGGATTTTAGAATACATTTCTGAGTTAAAAGGAAAAACAAGAAAAATATAAACTTCTTGCACTAAAAATCCGTCTTATTCACATCAAGTTCTTGAAACCCTAGCTTTCCTACTCTCTGTCTTCTTGTATCCTCCTCATTTGATTTTCTGTTATATCCCCCTTGTTTTGACCTAAATTAGGCTTTTATATAACGATCGTAGGGTCTTGAAGTCGTGTCCTCAAAAAGGACTAAAATACCCTAAGCTTATAAAACAATGATTGGAAAAACATATGAACATGCTGCGACAATTTTTTTTCGACCATGAACTTGCCGCAGAGGTTCTCCTTGTGATAGTGGCCGTCTACGGTCTCCCCTACAACTTTTATGTTTTTACAAATTTTGTCTGTACTTCAAGTTTTTCGTATGGTTTTGGTCCATATCTTCAGTATTGATCTCGCAACTTCCAGAAACATCCAAGCTGGTCCCCCAGCCAGTCATAATCATCCAAAACTGGTTGTTCTCATATCCTGAAAGTGTGTAAAGCAGTCCCCAAACATTTAATAAGTTGAATTTCCCTCTCAAAACTCCAATTTCTCTCTTAATACTCCATATCAATCGTAGTACAATTCGATTAGTCTTCAATTCTACGAACTAACTTCAATTAGACTCAAAATCTTCATTTTTGCTTCAAGTGCCTCCAATTCTCAATTTTACCTATGTTGATAACATCCACACTAAATTTAGAATAAATAAATAAATAGTACATCACTAAATTTGCAACTATAAATCAAGCTTATAGCACAAATAAATGTGTAAAAATACATTTATCATAAATCTTGGAAGAGATACATTATTCAAAACTTAAAATAAGTAAGAATCTGATAATTTTTTAAAAAAGGGAATGAGATTCATAGGTCTCTAAAATTTACCCTTGTTTTTGACATGGGAGGTTTCGTAATTCTTTAGAAGAGAGGGAACATCTCTCCAATTTGATTATGTATACTTTGCTTATGTATTTTAATATTTAGTAAAATCCTTCTTATTTCCATCTATGACATCAAATGCCTACTTAGTAAATTCTTTGAGTTTATTCACTATTGTAAAATTTGCATCTAATTCGTATCTTGAGGATTTGTTTGCAACATAATTTATCTTAGTAACTAGAATAATTTGTAGACCTCGTCCTAAAGAAATAAAGAAACAAAGTACAGAAAAAATAAAAAATAAAAAATAAAAAAGGAAAGTGTGAAGTGGTCTTACGAAAAGTTCCACTACTCGTTTTGACCTAATAATAAACGTTTTTAACATGACCAAGTCCCACAGAAAAATTTACCTCAATCTACAGTAAATATCCCGACTTCAATGACTTATACTGTCTCTCTCTATATATATATCCCAGGATATCTCATTTCTTCGAACTATCATCTTCTTCTACATTATAAAGCTATGGATTCCAAATGCAACAAGTCTCTTAAATGAAAGGCAGAGGCCCAAATTATACCGAATTTAGTTTTGGATTGAAATGCAAAGGCAATACGCACGAAAAATGAGATGACCAAATTTTCAGACATAGAGGTCTGCTTATAATACTTCAAAATTTGGGTCTCAAAACACAATTTCATTAACTGACGTGTCGTTGGAATAAACGTATGGACTTTTAAAAACTTTTATTTATTTAAAAATTTGGACGTGTATAGACTTTTTTTGCCCGTGCAATGCACAGGTTGTGTTATTTGTAAGGTAATGTTAGCGTGTCGAATGTTAATGGAAACCCAATCTATTCTAAGAGGTCAGTAAGTTGTCCGTTAAATCATATAGAATTTGATGGCTATAGAATGGATAGTTCAGATTTCATTTTAAAGAAGAAGTCGTGAAATGAAGCAGATATCAATTCTGTTTTTGACAATCAATGACATGGAGAGGAAACATTCCGTTTGTACAATAATAAAATTACAATAATAATAAATAAAAAAAAAAGGCTTATGAAACTTCAAGGAATTGTCATCATATCTCTAATGTGCACTTTAAAGAGATAGCTCGTGCTCAGGGGACCCCAATAGCTAATATTTATCAATCTGAAGCAATTCTGATGGTGTTTTCCAAAGCCATCACTAATGTATCCATTAACTGCATCCACATATGGATTTAGCCAAATTATCATGTACATTGAGTAACATTTTATTTAAAAAGCTATGTTCAAATGTAAGTGAAATTCTTGGAAAAAGAATATAGGACTGGATGCATAGGAAAATTAAGAGCATTTATAGACATCATTCACCAAAGAAATATAATCCCACAAAAGAAATATAATACCAGTTGTATTATGGAGTTTGTATAACTAATGACATAAATGATTGTAAGAAAATGATTTCCAGTTGAAATTCTGTAAAACATTGCAAAAAGGTTGTAGTATTAGATGTTCAATATAGACTTTTAGAAAATATTTAAAAATCATGTAGTATTAAATAAAAACTATTTTAAAGTCTTTAAAAGCCACGAGATATTTAAAATGTCAACAATTTTAATGAATTTTATTAAATCTTACATGTACCAACATATAAGTTGATACAAAAATCTCTCCTATTCACTAACTTTTTTTTTTTTTTGGGGTAAAAATAGAAGATCAATGTTTTTCTCTCTTCAACATTTTTCTCACTCTTTAACGTTATCATTTTTCATTTTTCTCTCTTCTTTTCCATTGTTTCTTTCATTATTCTATGAAAATAAATCAATTTTGTAAAAAAAATTATAAATTTTATTAAAAATATGTAGATTTATCTCACATCAAATTCTTATATATATAGAGGTTGGTTGTTAGTTTTCTTATATATATAGAGGTTGGTTGTTAGTTTAATATCTTCTAACAAACCTATGTCATGGCAAAGATTATGTTGATATTTTTTTCCCCAATAGGAGGTTTTTTCACGTTTTTTTGTGCTTATTGTATGGATCAATTGTGAGAAAGTTATTTTTCTTTCATCATGACGAGTATTGATGTCTTTTTTGGTATAGAATGTTTTAATTTATTGTTCAACTTATAATGATTAGTGTATTGGAATGATAGTATATCCATATGGGTGTGTCAAGTACGTATGGAAATACCAAAAGCAAAACGAGCAGAAAAAGAGAAGGGATCTAAATTTTGGCCTGGAGAAGTGCCTAGACTTGAGGCAGTGCATTCTCCCGCCTTGATTTCGTTTACCAAAGGCCAAAACTTCAACCTGGGCGATAGCCCAATTTTGTATTGGGTGATTGCAGAGGTCAATTTTATTACCATTTGATATTGAAAATCTGGTCCCTTTTTAGTGTATTTTCATGAAAAAATCCGTCGTTTTATAAATCATTGAGACCTTTTCACAGTTTATGAATCATAATCTATAAATAGAAGATAGATTTCATTCTTAAACACAATCAAACCACCAAATAAAGAAATCATTCCATATTGAAAAATTCATTCAAAGTTTCTGTACATATTGAACCTTCAAGTGTTCTTCAAATTCTAAGAAGAAAACTCTAGTGTTTAAGTGTTTATTCTGCTTATAGGCTTGTTCAATCTTACAAACTATTTGCCTTGATTGCTTTTAAGCATCAAAATCAATGCTAGAGGGGGCAAATTTTATTTGAAGACAATGATAACACGTTCAAGTTATTTTTCAATGTTTGCTATTTCTATCCATTCTCTTCTCCATTCTCCTTGAAGGATTTATATTCCTACAATCTCAAACTAAATTTTCGTTATGGAGAATGAGACTACCATGGCTACCATTAAACTTATGAATCAAGACTTTTTTTGTTTGGATCGATTCATTACAACAATCTTCACTCGATGGCAAAGTTGAAGTTTCTTTTCACTATATTGAAGATCTTTCACATCCTTGATCCAAAATTGGTACATCTGCCAAAACCAACAAATCAAAATATCAATGCCGTGAGAGCGGAAAGGCAAAAGTATCAAGAAGATGAATTGATTTAACGTGATCATATTCTTCACACACTATCCGACACGTTTGTATGATCTATACACTAACACATCATCAGCAAAAGATATTTGGGATGCATTAGAGAACAAATATAAAGTCGAAGAAGTTGGTACAAAGAAATAATTGATATCAAGGTATTTTGATTTCAAATTTCTTGAAAACATTTCCCTTCTTCTCCAAATGCATAAATTGCAAGTGCTCGTCAACAAACTAAAAGCGGTCAAGATTGAGCTTTCGAAATCTTTTCAAGTGGGAGCAATTATTGCTAAACTCTTGGGAACTTGAAAAGGATATTGTAGCGCTCCGACCCGAATGGATCAAAATGTCAATAAAATAATTGTATCTTGTTCATAGACTTAGTAATTAACTACACTTTTAGCATAAAGCAAAAGAATTTAATTTAACAATTTGCTTTAAAAAATTGTATATTTTTTTAAAATAATATATTTTTCCATACATATTACCTATTTTATTACATGGACAATGAGATACATGTATTTTACCAAATAAATAAAAGGTTTTAAATAAATTTTTCATGTATGCACATCGTTAAACAGTAAATAAAACTAATCTATTTTCTTTTTCTATTTTGCATGGCAATATCAAAATAAATTCGTTTACATAGTTATCATTCTCGAAACTTCCCAAAATTTTAAGGGATGGTAAGAAACATCTTATAATATGACATATCCAAAAATTAGCTTCTTTCGACAACATATGAGGCACTAAAATATTTATCAAAACTCACAACAACTCGGTTTGGAAGGTAAACTAGCATAGTTTACTTAAAATGACATATAAAACTCTATAGCCATCGGATTGACAAGATTTCAAATTTATTCAGTAGCCAACTCATGAGACTATTAAATTGGTTTTGTCCAACAATTTCAAGTAATGATTGAGTTTCAAATTTTTGAAGTCTAGGACAGAAGCTAAAATCTTAAAAACAGTAACACTAAATCTTATCGCTTATATTTTTGACATGAACGGTAACTTGTACGTTAATTTTTATAAAATATAATT
>NW_019267524.1:21293-25973 GCF_002742605.1 Olea europaea var. sylvestris | reverse complement strand
ATGCAATCTTATAATCTCTCTAACATACAATTGTGCCATTTGATCTAGACTAAATATCATTTTCACCAGAAGAAAATGAGTTGGCTTTGTTAGGCCATCCACTATTACCTATCTAGCATTATGTCCTTTTGCTGACATCGAAAATCCTATCACAATGTCCATTGCAATATTCTCCCACTTCTATTCAAGTATGTCCAATGGATTAACAAAAATGTTGGTCTTTGATGTTCGGCTTCAACTTGTTGAAAACTATACTTTTTGCCACAAGTAAGCCCATATTTCTTTTCATATTCCTCCATGAAAATGTATCGCAAAGGTCTAGGTAATATTTATACCAACAGGATGTGCAGTGTATGGGGTAAAATGAACATCTTCCAATATCTCTTTCTTTAAAACTTCATCCTTAGGCAGGCAAATTCTTCCTTTAAACATTAGTGCCTAATCCGAAGCTATTTTCAAAATTCTTTCTCTTATCAGTACCAATCTTGTTCTTAATCTTCTGCAATAATGAATATTTATCTTGTGTTTCTATTATCCGATCTCTGAAGGCAAGTCGAACCACCAAAGTTGCTAAATGAACGATGACTTGCTTAGGTATGGTCACCACTTCATTTCACAAATTTTACAAATCTTTGATCACCTAAATCTAAATTGTAGGAAATGATGTCAACTGTCCCATCGACTTTCTATTTAGAGCATCAGCAACATTAATCTTACCCAGATGGTAATGAATAGTGTAATAATAATCATTTAATAGTTCCAACCATCGTTTCTGTCTCTTATTCAATTCCTTCTATGTGAAGAAATATTTAAGACTCTTATGATCCGTGTAAATGCCACACTTCCAATTTGTTAGTCGGTGTATTCCAATTTGTAACCAATTTCATTTTTACTGGATCTAGTGCAATTCTTTGAGCAGTAACTATATGACCGAGGAAACCTACTTGCTCAAGCCAAAATTCGTACTTTTAAATTTGGCATATAATTTTTCCTTACACAATTTTCTAACGTTGATCTAAGATGTTTCTTATGCTGATCTTTACTCTTGGAATATATCTAAATGTCATCAATGATGACCATGACAAATTGATCCAAATACTAATGAAATACACGATTCATTAAATCCATAAATATTACTGGAGCAATTGTCAATCTGAACAGCATAACTATAAACTCGAATATCCATAACGAGTTCTGAAAACTATCTTGGGTATATCACTAGCTTTAACCTTCAATTTATGATATCTAGATCATAAGTAGTTCTTGTAAAATACCTTAGCCCCTTTTAATTGATCAAACAAATCCTCGATTCTTGGTAGAGGATAACTATTCTTGATAGTCAAATGGTTCATTTCCCGATAGTTGATATACATTCTCATACTTTCATTTTTATAAACAACACTGGTGCGCCCCATGGAGATACAATTGGTCGAATAAATCCACTATCTAACAATTCTTGTAATTAAATTTATAACTCCTGAAGTTCCTTTGAAGCCATTCTATATGGAGTTTTAGATACTGGTACCACTCTGGGAACTAGATCTATTATGATCTCCACTTGTCTATCTAGTGGAGTACTATGTAAATTTTCTGAAGAAACATCTATAAGTTCTTGTACCACTAGTACGTCCTCAACTTTTATCGGAACCAATTTTTCTTCTAAGATGTTAACTAGAAATCTTTAATATGTTTCTTTTCTCAACATTTTCTCAACTTGCAAGGCCGATATTAGTTAAAGATGGGGTTTTATTTCGAGGAAAAAAATTGCTCTTCTCCTGACTTTTGAAAAAATACTTCCCTTTCTATACAACAACTGGTTGCATAATTACATCCCAACCAACCCATGCCAAAAATCACATCATAATCTTTCATATCTATCTGAAACAAATTAACTTCTAATGTTTTTCCTTCAACTTCAAGATTTATTGACCTAGCTAACTAGTCTGTATTCGATGTTCTTTCTAAGGAAATGTTAACTTCTAGTGTACTCTCTTACTTATTACAAATAATACTAGTTTTAACAATGAATGACGTTGATACAAAAGAATGAGTAGCTTCCAAATCAAACAGGTGTATCATATATCTATAAATTACCTACTATTACATTTGAGTTGTAATCAGTCAAGGACATACTACCTTGCTAGAACTAACGAAATCCGCTCTCCTTGAAATCTCTTAGAGATTGAGAAAAATATTTGTCCATTACTTCCTCCTTGAAATGTTCTCAAATTAATGCCAATTGTTATTCTTGGGTCCTAGTTCAAGACATCGAATCCCATAGTGACTTGCATCACCGGTAAACATAAATTTTGCATACTGGACCTTTTGAGCATCAGTGCAATCTATGAATCGAAAAATGCATTCTAACTTGCGAAGTCATTTCTCAGCTACTAGTGGACTAGATGCTTCATCGAAGATAGAGGTTTATCCGTTCGAAATAACTCAACTATTGAGGCATGGGCCGGGAGAGTAATATGAGCTGGTGGTGTGGATGGAGCTTGATTCTAATTCAACCTACCAAGATCTTGAACCGCTCGCAGAAGGTCTCTTATCAAGTTGTTCTGGTTTGCTCAAGATATTTTCCTTGAAATAAGAAATAGTATATTTTATCAAATTTGTATACCAATCTCATAATACTTGGAATGAAGGGCAAAGTGAAATATTTCACAATTTTGATCACATGATTTTTTTTACCACTTCTTGAAATAAGAAAAACAATTTGAAAAATTTTATTATTAAATTTTTTTCAAATAAACGAATAATCTCCATGATCTCTACTTGTTTTTCTCTTGGTCTTCTTCTTGATCCTCCTCTGGATCTTCCTGTTCATCTTCGCTAGCATTTGTCGTAACTGGTTGTGTAACTTCGTCACCCAAGGTCATTGTCGATTCGGATCCCGAGTGAGAGATAACATCACCAATCATAGTCTCCCAGTTATGGATACACGCATTGCAAAAATCCTCAAAGTCAAGTTCCTTAGGTTCACTTTCCAGAATTTGAGTTAGCATAGTTTCTTGTATGACTTTCCGATACATTTCTCATAACGTGCAAGAGTTTCTAGCAAGTGACCTATTGTCTGTCGATCACTAATCCTGCAACTCGCATTCTTTGCTTTTAGTTAATATTAGCACACACTTCATATGTGATTATCAAGATCTAAAGATTCTTCTACCTCAAAATCAAGGTAAGCTCGAATATCCATCTCCTGTTGACCAACATGATTCCTTTTCCTAACATTTTGTCTTCCTCTAGCCATCGGTCATTCACAACATTAATTTCTATCTCAATATATATCTTTTAAATAACATATTTTCCTTTTCAAATTACATTTATCTTTGCATAAAAAAAAACATAAAAAAATATAGAATGTATCGAAACATGGAAAAATAACAATTGTAATAAGAATTTTAACTTTGCCTAGTTAAACATACCTGGATCGTAGGGTGAGGTCGATTGATGGATACGAGATGTCATAGAGTGCCTTAAATATTTATTTTTCTCATTTTAAATTTCCTACTTGGTATTTAAAATACGTATTTTTTCAAAAAAAAAAAACAGCAAATCTACAGAATCGACTAAACTCGTGCTATGATACCATGTTGTAGCGCTCCGACCCAAATGGATCAAAATGTCACTAGAATAATTGTACCTCATCCGTAGACTACAAATATACTTTTAGCGGAAAACATAAAGATTTAAATTAAGAATTTGCTTAAAAATTATTATTTTTTTCAAATAATATTTCTCCATGCATATTACCTATTTTATTTCATGGACAATGGCATGCATGTGTATTTACCAAATAAATGAAAGATTTTAAATAAATTTTTCATGTATGCACACCTTTAAACAGTAAATAAAACTAAGTTGTTTTCTTTTTCTATTTCGCATGGCAAGTGCCAAAATAAATTCGTTTACATAGTTATCAATCTTGAAACTTCTCGAAATTTTAAGAGACGATAGAAAACTTCTTATAATGACATATCCGAAAATTGGCTTCTATCAATAACATATGAGGCACTAAAATATTTTCGAAAACCCACAGCGACTCAATTGAGAAGATAAACCAGCATAATTTACTTAAAATGACATATAAAATTATACAATCATTGAATTGACAAGATTTCAAATTTATTTAGTAGTTAACCCATGAGACTATTAAACCCAATTGGTTCTATTTAAAAATTCCAAGTAATAATTGAGTTACAAATTTTTGAAAACAATAATAAAAGCTAAAATTTTGAAAACGGCAACACTAAATCCATTCGCTTACATTTTTGAAATGAACGAAATGAACGATAACTTATACGTTAATTTCTATAAAACATAACTATTTTAAACATAACTAATTCATAAACATTTTCTTAGGATATTCTCACAAATGATTTTCATAGGAATCTATTTATTTAAAAAAATACGTAAATGTTTCGTGATCAAATAAAAACTTTAATTTACCAGCTTCTCCTATCATGTTGCATTTTCATCTACCATCATCCACTTCCCAAACAAATCAAATCAACATGTTGAAAAGGAATTAACCCATGAGTTTCAAACTCAATAGATATCATCGGTGCATTTCATTATCAAATTAGAAAAATCGAACTATAAATTCATATCGTCACACATGATGGATTTTCGATAAAATCTAATTTCTATAGAATTATTATAACATGTAGAGCT
>NW_019267524.1:14647-14930 GCF_002742605.1 Olea europaea var. sylvestris | reverse complement strand
CTTCCTCCCCCCCCCCCCCCCCCCTCTTCTTCTTTCCCCTTTCCCCTTCTACAATTCTCCTCTTGCATCCGGCATCAATTTGGTATCAAAGCTCAAATTGTTTTTCGTTTGACCAACAAATTCAATTTCCAACCTTAAACCTTCTCCGACCACCATAAAACTAAAACCATCAGCCCATCACTTATAAAAACGCCATCAACCACCCAACTTCAGTTTTAAACAACATTCATCCCCCCCCCCCCCCCCCCCCCCCCTTTTTTTTTTCCAAAAAAAAAAATTTTAT
>NW_019267524.1:5751-14615 GCF_002742605.1 Olea europaea var. sylvestris | reverse complement strand
CTCTTTGTTTTGGTAGCCAAAAAAAAATGTTTATCTGTACTGTTCTTGGGTACTGTTCATTCATCTGTTCTTAAAGAAACAAAAAATTGAAACCTATTAGTCATTTTATGCTGCCCAGAGAATATAACTGCTGTTTTTCAATACCTTCATTACATTCCACTCCAACCAAACCCCAAAACTCCAAACATACACCAACAATCCATAACACATACCCCATATGATACCAAAGATATCTGCTACAGCTCAATTAACCCAAGGATACCAACAGCCTACTTTACTACACCCATTGCCCAAGCCTAATACACAAACACCTAACCCAGCCCACTCCCCAAGCAACTAACCCTACATGCCCATCCCCATCTCCATAACACAAACCCAAACCCCACATACCCAGGCCCAAAACCCACCACCATCTTCATCAATTCTTCAAACCCTAATCTGACTGCTTGCCTCCTGTTTCTTCTCGCCAAACGGAAACACTCATCGCTGGCAGCCACTTCATCTGATTTCATCATCGCCACCATCATTATCTTCGATCCTAATCATCAGCCACAACAACCCGACCCACAATACACACCTACAACCCATCATCTTCAATCTCCTCCCACCATCCAGTTCTACAAATCCTACACCAGCCGTCTCTCCTCCATCAACACCACCATTGCCAAATTCAATAATTGCCGCGGCCTACACCCATCAGTCCAACTCCTGATAGCAGCCCGTTAGAAGCACTCCCAGCATTCATCGTCACTTACCAAACACTCACAGCAATCCCAGTACCTTCCACCATCCCCCACTAGACACCGGCATCACCATCCCAAACTCCCCCTTCACAGCATCTTCTTGTCTGCTCTTTCCATCTTTTGATCGTGGAGTAGCAGCTCACATAGGCACTGACAGGTCTAGAAAAAGGAAAAGCAATTGGATAGCAATTCATACAAGACTTGGAATTGGAATCCACTGTGCACTACTATGGGCTCAAATTACGTCTTGTGAGGTATCCTACTTTTGCAGATTGAAAGCTCTACTTTTATTTATGTGTTTGTAGCCTATCAAACTTTACATCGAAAAAAAATTAAAATAACAAAAAAAATTCTTATAACACCAATTACAATTCATATAACTCGCCCACCTATAAGATGTTTTTCCATCATTACCATGATCATGTACATTCCCTTTTTAACTTATAAAAACAATTATTACATGTTTTTCCATCAATACCATGATCATGTACACTCCCTTTTAAACTTATAAAAACAATTATTAGTTGTCTAAGAATTTTGTTGGGGACATATTTTCATTCTAGGCACGACGAGATCCACCTATCAGACTTTGATGGCCCCTCTGGATCCAATTCATTTCTTGATTGACTCTAGTCTATTAAACAATTTTTTGATTTTCACAATTTAAGTGACTCTCGTCGTCTTTATCATGCTAATATGGCACTTGTAGGATCTGCTAGGTGTTATTGGAATTCCTTTTTACATAACATTGATATATCAGGTCAACGTCCTTTCACTTCGTAGAATGAAATGAAACGAATATTAAGTAACAAATACGCTCCTATGTATTATCAATCTCAATTACTAGACCAATTCTTCTTCACCTGTAAGCAAGGTACATCCAATGTCAGGGAATATCTAGCACATTTCGAAACATTATTGCACAGTTGTGATATTTATGAAGCTCCCCACATTACAATGTCTAGGTTTATCAAGGGTTTGAATCCCAAAATCATACGTCATGACATTCCTGCACCACAATCCTTAGATTCATCTTACCATCAAGCCAACCAATGGGATATGTCTTTCCATCTTCGCCAAGCCTATCATAAGCTTGGTTTCACATCCCATTCCAATCACGTCACGAGTCTAATTGTGTTCCTTTTAAGAAAGAAATCGAAGTTTCTATTGTTGAGCAAATTTAGTATTCTAATAGCGAGGATGAGGTATTATCTATAGTGTTGCCACCTCGGTCAAACAACCCACCTATCCTAGATTCCATGCCCAAGTTGATCTTGCCTAATCTTTTGTATGACTAACATTACTTTTGATATGACTCTCTCCAGAGTGTGATTCTTCCTTGGTTGGCACATGCTCTAAGGTTATTGTTAGATCATATGTTTTCCTTATTGATATTCGATTGTTACCTACTAATTATCGTCATAGTACTTTAGCTCTGCACTTTGTTGATCTTCATGCCGAGTTTAGAAATTATATTTTCTTCAGTCATGAAATTTATGAGCTTGCATTTAACATGCTTTTTAGGCACATGTGCTTTCATAATATTTTTATGCCTTGATACGTGTTTCTTTGGCATGATTTCCAAAACATGTAAAGAAAAAAATAGATCAATCATTTGAACTTAAACCTAATTGAGTGACCATCTCACTTCAATGAAGGTTTTGTTTTTAATACATAATTGTTAACCTCTCAGGGAACATTTGAGCCATCGATGTTACTCATTTGTTTCTACAGGCCAGTCCACTAGACTGAATTTTGTAGTGCCTTTTGTAGATGAGTTGCACGTGATGTTGCTTCTTGGAGCGTTAACATATGGATGGCATCGTTATTTGATGACGATAAAAGATCGCCCTCCTTGGTCACAATGTTGCAATCTACCTTGTTGGAGTCGAGTTCTCTCAATCAGGGAGAAATGAAGAATCAGAAAGGATATTATTATAGCTAGTTTTCAATTTTAATCGGTACATGTTTGATTTATTACCTTTCATAATATTTTCTTACTTAGAATAGAGTCTTGGAAACCCTATATAAAGGGGTCCATGCAATGTAATTGCAACAACTTCGAAATAAAATAAAGATTGATATTTTCTCCCAAACTTCTCTTCCGTATCTCTAGTTCTTTTCCCTTTTCTATCTCCCTCATACTTTCCCCTCTTCGTCTTTCCCCTTCCCCTTATCCTACATTTTTCCTCTTGCATCCAACATCACATTAACTAGAAAATACTACTACTTATAATAAGCTAGTGTGTGATGAATCCCTTGTTGTAAGCCTTCTCTCTGCCCTCCCAGTGGAAAATACAAAAGAATGGATGCATAACCCTTGTTTGAGCTCCATTTTAATGGAAAGAATGCATTTTTAAATAGTGATTGATGGAGAATGTGTGGTTAAAAATTAAGGAAAAGTTTTGAACTTGCGTGCAATATTATTTCATTAAAAAATGTGGTTGAAAATGAGTTTTGAAAAAATGAATTTTGAGAAGAATGGGGCTCAAACAAGGGCATAAACTTTCATATGTATTGATTTCACGGATCAGCAAAAGACAATTGCACTAGCATTTTAGGAAAAATAATATCAGAGAAGTTTCTGCGATAACAGAAAAGTAGTTTCTCCAGTCCAGCAACAAATTTAAATGAAGAAGAGTGTCAAAAAAGGCTCAGTTCAAAAAAATTGACCAAGTAATGTTAGCCTTATCAAAAACTGAATTCGGGAAAAAGTTCAGTGTCTCCTGAAAGAATAAGGAAGAAAGGAAGAACTAGAACAGCAGCAAATTAAGCCAATGTTTGGCAAATTAACGATCAAACCACTTTTCAAATACTTTGTGGAATCCACAGTACTACCCACTTATCAACGATTCGCTTCTATATCCATTTGTAATTTAACAACCAAATGTTTTTAAGCCTAGTTCCCAACAAATTTGGGAATAATAACTGCAGATTATCCAAATCCCTATCCCCCAAGAACAATCCTTCAATCAACAGCCAAAAGCAAGATTGGTAGATGTATATGTATACCTTGGAGGAGAGCGGCTGTAACTTCTACTACGGCTTCGCTGCCGATATCGGCTAACTCGGCTTGTTTCAGCTAGTTTTTCAAGCCTCTGTCGCTCTTGCTCTCGTTTCTTAGCCATTTCAATAGCTGTATCTTTTTTTACTGCAAAAAAAAAGTGGCATGCCACAATGAACATGATAATCATGCAGCCACAAAACATAATCAAAGAAGAGAGAAAAAAATGCCAATCCTCATCAATTCTACATTTTAGCATAAAAATCAGGCTAACATACTCTGTTTGTTCAATTGTTTGCTCATGATCCGTTTAAGTCGCTCTTGAGGTGTTTCCTTCTTCTCCCCCAGTTGCTTAGATAGGCTCCCACTACTTGTGGTTTTGCTCAACTTTGCGAGTGCTGAGGATGTGCTGCCAAGGGAATCAATAAAAACAATGATAAGTTAACGACGAAGAGAATCATCTAAAAAATACATGTTGACTAATGGAAAAGGAAACACCATGAGATACCTCATTGGTGGCTTCAACAGTTTGGCATTCTTTTCTCTGTCAAGGGATACACCAGAGGCGGGGTCTGCATGAAGAGCTTCGAGTATGCGACCAGACGATGGCCTGCACGAAAGCATATGCATTAGAGAAATACTTTACAATACTTCCTGGGACTCAGATGCAGTCATATGAAGTCCAGCTCTGGGAATAATGAGCTTCAAAAAGGAAGCTTCCTTCCCTCTCCCACTTGGCAGTTAAGCTGTTTACCCTAGCATGATATATTCTAAACAACAAAAGTTTGGCTCAGGTAACATAATGGACGGTTAGCTGCAGCAGAGTAAATACTTCCAATCTATCTTTGCAATTATTAAAAGGTCGAGTGCTCCGACCGATTCAATGCATCAGCACGGGACGAAGGAGATGGTGGTGGAGAATATCCTTCAAGCTTTGGCTCATCCCCATCATCAAAGCCCCCAAATTCTGTAATATATTCTATTTTTGGAGCCCTATCTTTCCCTCGATTAAGATCATCAGTGCGTGATCCATGTGCATGGCGCCTTGACTGTGATGGAGAGTAGGACCGAGACTTCGACCTCAATCTGCTAATAGAAAAGACAGTTAATATTTTCCCACCAGGTTTTACATTTAAGCAGTAAAAGAGACGAGAATATCCACCTTCTAGATTGTGAATAAGCTTCATAAGTAGGGCTGTGCCTTGATTCACTGCAAAATCATCAGAGGCAACAAAGATGTTAGGACCACATATTACTGGCTATTGACTCCCATTTTATATCCTATGTGCACATGACTTTGTAACATTGCAAATGCATCAAGGAAACACGACATTTACCGATATGGATCGTGACGAAGCACTCTAGTTCCAGTTATTCTTGCAGCTTCTCTTTCCTTCTCTCTTTCCATCTGAGAAACCTTCCTTCTTTCCTTGCGACTCAGTTTTCTCTAAAAAATCCGCAATAATTCAAAATATGGTGAGGCGGTATCACTCTCAGTAGAACCATAATTCCAAGTTTCCAACCCAATTTTTTGGCAAACTTACAATTGAAGGATCTCCCTTGATGACTTCTTTCTGCCTCCTTTCCTCTTCTTTAGCCCTTTTATCCATGTATACAAGCCATCCATACCTCTTTACTCCGAATTCTTTTGCAATTGACTCCATCAATTCATCATTGCTGTCATCACTGTTAAAATCCTCCTCGTAATCGTCGTCCTCGTCATCATCTTCATCGCCATCTAAATCTTGAGCTTCCTCCTTTTCATCTCCATCATAAGAGAAACCAACTTGCGAGTAAGGCCCCTTGCTCGCTGGCGTCTGATCCGCATGAGATTTACTGTGGTTGTCATTATGTCCCATATAATAGGTAAAGAGATCAAACAAATAATATAAACAGAGAGCTTAATATAAGCTATAGCATCATGGTACATGAAAGAAATTTCTGTATTGAAAAACAAAGAGCAACCATAAAAAGACACGTAAGTATGTGTTCTCAGAGTTCACATGTGTTCATTGGGAAATTGCAATGCATATTTAAATGCCAAATAATAAGCAAAGTCAAAATTTAAACGTAAAGAGAATTTTCACATTGACTGCTGTTTGCTTTGTACTGAATAAAACACAGAAGGAAAAAAAAAAAAAAAGGGTCTGAACCTGTCTGATCCAAAATACGCACTGATCTTAGCCTCCATCTCTTGGTTAACATGTTGCAGTCCCTCCTTGTCAGTAACTGCCAAAGGGTATTGTTAGTTCTCAAAGAAAAAGTATCAGAAACTTACCATTAATAAAAAAGGAAGGATCATTATCTTCATTCACTAACAGAAAACCCAAAAAAAGGAAAAAATACAAAAAGTTGTTGTAAATCAAACAGATTATGACAAATAAAAAAAAGTACCGACATCCTCTACGTCGATGCTTAATTAAATCCCGGTAACGCTCAAAACTAACAAACTCTTCTAACTCCTCTTCTTCCTCAGTTATTTCTGAGACCCGATGACGGCGTGTACTACCATCACGAATAAAATCAAGAAGAGCACGACCATCAAATCTGGTAGAAGTATAGTTAATCAGTAACAGCAGGATAATTCCCCGACATCTAACTCCTAATCCCAATCACAAAAAATATGTTTTGAACGATGCCTTTCATAAAGGCAGATAACTGAAATTGTATTACCTGTCAATCATAATATCCTGTTTCCCATTCCAGGGTATCCTGACCAGGAGGCAAAAATGTTAGGTCACATTTATCAGTGGAATGCACATATAAAATTAGTGAATCCATGTGGAATATATAATAACTTCGCCATAACATTGCAAATACGAGGGAAGGAACAGACGAGACTGGAACTTATTCCATCTAACATCTAGCGAGAATGGATAGGAAGAGTATATGTGTTATACTAAATGTCCTTATAGTGAAAAGATAGAATGATGTTACTTCGTGCAATTTTTTCAATGTTGCATGATTATAATTAAGTGATACAGATGCAAACTTGAGTACCATTGGATGTTTAAAAACCCATCATCTCAGTTTCTAGTCAACGACTCAACTGAAAATTAACAACCTGCTTGAGCTCCAAACTACCAATCACAATAAAATCTTCCATTTCCAATAGTAAGTCTAGACAACTCACCAGTTAATAGAAGTTATAACCCAAAAAAAAAAAAGAGCACTATTTTCCAAGTACCCAAAACCAATTTAGACATGAAATTTTACCTATTTACATAAGCATTAATTAAGAGTGTGAATTTCGCAGAAAGAAGTCATAACTATAGTATAATGCCCACTAAGAGAAACATATCCACAGGACCACAGAACGACTCTGTATCGAAAGGACAAAACAAGAAGGCTAAATTGTTATAATATGAAGTATAAAGTACATATCCAATAGGAGCTACAATCCTTAACAAGGCAACTATAATCGGGACAGTAAGTGTCCAAATACTGTTTGAAGCACTTAATTATCCATAGAATAAATCAAAAACGGGATTACCTTCATATCGGTACTAAAGACTCCTATTACATATTAAATCCATTTTCATTTTCACCTTTTCCTATATATAAATTCTCAAAGAAAAAAAAATACCCCTCCTACTTAATAAGAAAAAATCAGCATAGGATGATTAAATAATCTTTAAATAAATAAGGAAAATTTGATAAAATAAAACTCGTCATACAAGCCCTGCTGGTCTTCGGTAGCCTGGTAGAGAGCATCGTCACGGTGGATGCGGCAGCGAGTTCCGACGGCTTGGATAGATTGGCTTGGGTCGCCGCGCCGCTTGGCCAGGTATATAGCTCTGCGCTGCGCTCTCTTCCGAGCAGCGTCCATCATTTCATGCACTTTCTTCTCCGACCTCCTCGCCTCGTGCCACATCTTTGATCGATCGAAAATCGATTTCTGGATTTCGAACAATAAGTCCGATTCTTAGGAGTTTAATGGACTGGATTCCCTAACCCTAGGTCTAATTGCGTTATTCTTCCTGTTCTCTGTGAACGAGGTAATTGATAGTCGTACTCTATTACCTTAAGTTAGTTGGGATTTCATGCACTTTCTTCTCCGACCTCCTCGCCTCGTGCCACATCTTTGATCGATCGAAAATCGATTTCTGGATTTCGAACAATATTTCCGATTCTTAGGAGTTTAATGGACTGGATTCCCTAACCCTAGGTCTAATTGCGTTATTCTTCCTGTTCTCTGTGAACGAGGTAATTGATAGTCGTACTCTATTATCTTAAGTTAGTTGGGAGGCTGCTTTTTAAGTGGTTTTTGTTTAAAAGGCTTTTCATCATAATTTTGAAAATAACATAAAATATAAATACGTAAATATTTAAAAAGATAATTATAACCTTTCATTATTTCTCTTCAAACGAAAGAAGAAAGAATCCAATACTTCCTAAATTAGAGGTCTGTCTTTTTCCACTCCTGAGGCTCGTCGTCGATCACTCTCTATCTCCGTTCTCGAAAATTTGAAACTCGCTGGACCACCTTCAGGTAATGTGTATCGAGCAGCTGAATTTGTATTTTGTTTGTTTCTCCACCTCCAATTTTGTAGTAGAAGTTTGTTTCCCCACCCCCTTCTCAGATTTAGGCAGCCAAAACTTCTGTATTAAATATGGAAGGGGTCTTTACGGTACATGTAGCCAAATCTTTTGAGCGATTAATCTACATTACGATAGTTTTATGGCACAAAATTGACAATATTTGGCCTCAGGTGTGCTTGTAAAGGTTATGTTCTGATTTCCTCTTTTGTAAGAGAGAAAAATCATAATATTTTCTGAAAAGAAAAAAATGATGGTTCTATTTCCCACTGTTTTAATGTTTCTTTTCATCTACGTTATTATGATTCACCTAGACACCTGGCAATAAATACTTTGTAATTTATATACTGATTGGATTAAAAGTCTCACATATTTGATTTCCTATTAGTAGATTTGATTCTGCATTTGTTTGCTACATACTAGTGGTATAGTTTCTTGAAAATTTTAATGGTGGTGATGGCTACATATATGCGATTTGCAAGGCTAAAGCTAACCGTTTCTTTCTTGCAATGAAATGTTTGAGCTTCTCAATTTCAATTTTGTCTTGATAGTTTAAAGTTTGATTTGTTTCCAGCCTT
>NW_019267524.1:0-1440 GCF_002742605.1 Olea europaea var. sylvestris | reverse complement strand
AAAACGATTTCGACCTCATTCCCAAGACACAAAACGACATGAATATCATTCCAACGTTAAATACACACTGCTTCTCTGATCTTGAGTAACGACTTAGAAATCGTTATAACCTCACATAACGACTTATAAGTCGTTTTAGTTAAAATTGAAACTAAAACAATTCCTACATCGTTTTCGAGACACAAAATGACATTCATATCGTTTCAATGTTAAATGCACATTGCTTCTCTGATTTTGCGTAACGACTTAGAACTCGTTATAAACATAAATAACGATTTAAAAGTCGTTTTAGTAAAAATTGAAACTAAAACGATTTCTAAATCGTTTTCGAGACACAAAACGACATTCATATTGTTTCAACGTTAAATACACACTGCTTCTCTGATTTTGCGTAACGACTTAGAACTCATTATGAACATAAATAACGACTTAAAAGTCGTTTCAGTTAAAACAGTTAAAATTGATACTAAAACGATTTCTACATCGTTTTCGAGATACAAAATGACATTCACAACGTTTTAATGTTAAATACACACTGCTTCTCTAATTTTGCGTAACGACTTAGAACTCGTTATGAACATAAATAATGACTTAAAAGTTGTTTCAATTAAAATTGATACTAACACAATTTCTACCTCGTTTCCGGAATACAAAACGACATTCATATCGTTTCAATGTTAAATACACACTGCTTCTCCGATTTTGCGTAACGACTTAGAACTCGTTATTAACATAAATAACGATTTCAAAGTCATTTCAGTTAAAATTGATACTAAAACGATTTCTACCTCGTTTCAGGAGCACAAAATGACATTAATATCGTTTCAATGTTAAATACACACCGCCTCTCCGATTTTGAGTAACGACTTAGATATCGTTATAGACACACATAACGAATTCTAAGTCGCGTCAGTGAAAATTTATACTAAAACGATTTCTAACTCTTTTTTGGGACACAAAACGACATTCATATCGTTTCAATGTTAAATACACACTGCTTCTCTGATTTTGAAAAACGACTTAGACCTCGTTATGACAAAAAATAACGACTTAGAAGTCGTTTCGGGTAAAATTAGTACTAAAACGATTTCAAACGCGTTCCTGAGACACAGAACGACATGAATATCGTTTCAATGTTAAATACACACTGCTTCTCTGATTATCGTTTCTTCTCGTTTAAAACGACATTGATATTGTTCTAACGTAATTGTTCCTGAAAGTTGATCCATCTCGTTTCATTATAAATTGACCGAGTTTGAAATCGTTTCAACTGAAATTATAAGTGCAACGACATCGGTATCGTTTCTCTACAGTTGAAACAACATTAGTATCGTTATGCTAAAAAATGGCGTTTCGACCATTCACGACCATCGGCATACGTCCCACCGTACGTATGACGATGAAAACAGGTCATCGAGCCGGCTCAATCTCACTCGAACG
>NW_019267523.1:4277-5651 GCF_002742605.1 Olea europaea var. sylvestris | reverse complement strand
ATGGAAAAACTGCTTAAAATTTAAACTGTCCAACAGATTAATGTCACGTGACAAATTGTAAACTACGTAGCAAGGTTCTTACCAATTGAACAATGCTATTTGTACACTGATTTTTGACACGTTGTTTGACACTTGCATTGTTGTCAAGTTTCAATTGGAAGGGAAATCGATTTGAAATTTAAACTGTCCAACCTGGTAATGTCACGTGGCAAAGTGTAAACTAAAGTGTGCAACATAGTGTACATGTCGCAAGGTCTTTACCGATTGAACTTTGCCATTTGTACACTGATTTTTGACGTGTTGTTTAACACTTGCATTGTTGTCAAGTGTCAATTAGAAGGAAAATAAGTTTGAAATTTAAACTGTCTAACTGGGTAATGTCACGTGGCAAATTGTAAACTAATGTGTACACTATAGTGTACATTTCGCAAGGTCTTTACGGGTAGAACTCGCTTTTTGTACACAGACTTTGGACATCTTGTTTGACACTTGTATTTTTGTCAAGTGTCAATTGGATGGAAAAACTGTTTGAAATTTAAACTGTCCAACAGGGTAATTTCAAGTGGCAAAGTGTAAACCAAAGTGTGCACACCATAGTGCACATGTAGCATGGTTCTTACCGTTTTAACTTTGATATTTGTACATTGATTTTTGACACGTTGTTTGACATTAGCATTATTTTCAAGTGTCATTTGGATGGAAAAACTATTTTAAATTTAAACTGTCCAATAGGGTAATGTCACATGGTAAATTGTAAACTACGTAGCAAGGTTTTTACAGATTGAACATTGCTATTTCTACACTGATTTTTGACATGTTGTTTGACACTTGCATTGTTGTCAAGTGTCAATTGGATGGGCAAACTGTATGAAATTTGAACTGTCCAACAGGGTAATGTCACGTGACAAAGTGTAAACTAAAGTGTACATTATAGTGTACTGTAGCAAGGTCCTTACCGATTGAACTTTGCTGTTTGTACAGTGATTTTGGACACTTTGTTTGACACTTGCATTGTAGTCAAATGTCAATTGGATGTGAAAACTGGTTGAAATTTAAATTATCCAACTGGGTAATGACACGTGACAAAGTGTAAACTAAAGTGTACACCAAGGTGTACATGTCACAAGGTTCTTACCGATTGAACTTTACTATTTGCACACTGATTTTTGACACGTTGCTTGACACTTGCATTGTTGTCAAGTGTCAATTGGACGGGAAAGCTATTTGAAATTTAAATCGTCCAACAGGGTAATGTCACGTGGCAAATTGTAAACTAATGCGTACACCATAGTGTACATGTAACAAGGTTCTTACCGATTAAACTTTACTTTTTGTACACTTATTCTCGACACGTTGTTTGACATATGCATTGTT
>NW_019267523.1:0-2163 GCF_002742605.1 Olea europaea var. sylvestris | reverse complement strand
AAATTTAAACTGTCCAACAGTGTAATGACACGTGGCAAAGCGTAAATTAAAGTGTACACCATAGTGTATATGTAGCAAGGTTCTAACCGATTGAACATTGCTATTTGTGCACTGATTTTTGACACGTTGTTTAACACTTGCATTGTTGTCAAGTCTTAATTGGATGGGAAAACTCTTTCAAATTTAGACCGTCTAACAGGGTAATGTCACGTGGCAAATTGTAAACTAAAGTGTACACCTTAGTGTACATGTAGTACGGTTCTTACTGATTGAACTTCGCTATTTGTACACTTATTTTTGTCACGTTGTTTGGCACTTACATTGTTGTCAAGTGTCAATTGGATGGGGAAAATGTTTAAAATTTAAACTGTCCAATAGTGTAATGACACGTGGCAAAGTGTAAACTAAAGTGTACACCATAGTGTACATGCAGCAAGGTTCTTACCGATTGAACTTTACTATTTGTACACTGATTTTTGATACGTTGTTTGACACTTGCATTGTTGTTAAGTGTCAATTGGATGGAAAAACTATTTGAAATTTAAACTTTTCAACAGGGTAATGTCACGCAGCAAAGTGGACACCATAGTGTACATGTAGCAAGGTCCTTACCGATTAAACTTTGGTATTTGTGCACTGATTTTTGACACATTATTTGACACTTGCATTGTTGTCAAGTGTCAATTGGATGGGAAAACTGTTTAAAATTTAAACTGTCCAACAGTGTAATGACACGTGGCAAAGCGTAAATTAAAGTGTACACCATAGTGTATATGTAGCAAGGTTCTAACCGATTGAACATTGCTATTTGTGCACTGATTTTTGACACGTTGTTTAACACTTGCATTGTTGTCAAGTCTTAATTGGATGGGAAAACTCTTTCAAATTTAGACCGTCTAACAGGGTAATGTCACGTGGCAAATTGTAAACTAAAGTGTACACCTTAGTGTACATGTAGTACGGTTCTTACTGATTGAACTTCGCTATTTGTACACTTATTTTTGTCACGTTGTTTGGCACTTACATTGTTGTCAAGTGTCAATTGGATGGGGAAAATGTTTAAAATTTAAACTGTCCAATAGTGTAATGACACGTGGCAAAGTGTAAACTAAAGTGTACACCATAGTGTACATGCAGCAAGGTTCTTACCGATTGAACTTTACTATTTGTACACTGATTTTTGATACGTTGTTTGACACTTGCATTGTTGTTAAGTGTCAATTGGATGGAAAAACTATTTGAAATTTAGACCGTCCAACAAGGTAATGCCACGTGGCAAATTGTAAACTAAAGCTTACACCATAGTGTACATGTAGCACGGTTCTTACTCATTGAACTTTGCTCTTTGTATACTTATTTTTGACGTGTTGTTTGACACTTGCATTGTTGTCAAGTGTTAATTAGAAGGGAAATTAGTTTGAAATTTAACCTGTCCAACTGGGCAATGTCTCGTGGCAAATTGTAAACTAATGTGTACACTATCATGTACATGTCACAAGGTCCTTACTGGTTGAACTCGCTATTTGTACGCAGATTTTGGACATCTTGTTTGACACTTTTATTTTTGTCAAGTGTCAATTGGACGAGAAAACTGTTTGAAATTTAAACTATCCAACAGGGTAATTTCATGTGGCAAAGGGTAAACTAAAGTGTGCACACCATAGTGCACATGTAGCAAGGTTTTTACCGATTTAACTTTGATATTTGGACACTGATTTTTGACACGTTGTTTGACACTTGCATTGCTTTCAAGTGTCATTTGGATGGAAAAATTGTTTGAAAGTTAAACTTTCCAATAGGGTAATGTCACATTGTAAATTGTAAACTAAACTGTACCCCATAGTGCACATGTAGCAAGGTTCTTACCGATTGAATATTGTTATTTGTACACTGATTTTTGACACGTTGTTTGACACTTGCATTGTTGTCAAGTGTCAATTGGATGGGAAAACAATTTGAAATTTGAACTGTCCAACAGGGTAATATCACGTGGTAAACTGTAAACTAAAGTGTACATGTAGCAATGTCCTTACCGGTTGAACTTTACTATTTGTATAATGATTTTAGACACTTTGTTCGACACTTGTATTGTTTTCAAGTGTGAATTGGATGGAAAAACTGGTTGAAATTTAAATTATCCAATCAGGTAATGTTACGTGGCAA
>NW_019267522.1:0-5651 GCF_002742605.1 Olea europaea var. sylvestris | reverse complement strand
ACAAATGACGAAATTTACCCTAGTGCGATTTTTCTTTTTTAATTTTTTGTCCAACAGTTCTTCAACATGACATAATTAATACGAAAATTAATTATTCGGAGGCCTAAACGAAGGAATTTGGCTAAAATCCCGTGATCTCTGGTCTATGCTCCGACTCCAATTTCTGGGGCCATTTCCAATCAACCTGCCAAATTTCGGCCCATTCCGACATCGTCGCGACAAATGACGAAATTGCTTCTGGTGCGGTTTTGTGTTGTTAATTTTCTGTCCAACACATCTTCAACCTAACATAATTAATACGAAAATTAATTATACGGAGGCCTAAACGAAGGAATTTGGCTAAAATCCCATGATCCCGGGTCTATGCCCCAAGTCTAATTTCTCTGGCCATTTCCTATCAACCTGCCAGATTTTGTGCCCATTCCAACGCCGTCGCAACAAATGACAAAAATTGCCCCTGTTACGGTTTTGCGTTGTTAATTTTCTGTCCAACACATCTTCAACCTGACATAATTAATACGAAAATTAATTATTTGAAGGCCTAAGCAATGGAATTTGGCTAAAATTCCGTGATCCCGGGTCTGTGCCCCGAGTCCAATTTCTTGGTTCGTTTTCAATCAACCTGCCAAATTTCAGCCCATTCCGACACCATCACGACAAATGACGAAATTGCCCTTGGTGCGGTTTTTCTTTTTTAATTTTCTGTCCAACACTTCTTCAACCTGACATAATTAATACGAAAATTAATTATTCGGAGGCCTAAGCGAAAGAATTTGGCTAAAATCCCGTGATCCCAGGTCTATGCCCCAACTTCAATTTCTGGGGTCGTTTCCTATCAATCTGCCAAATTTCGGCCCATTCCAACATCGTCACGACAAATGACAAAATTGCCCCTGGTGTAGTTTTGCGTTGTTAATTTTCAATCCAACATATCTTCAACCTGATATAATTAGTACGGAAATTAATTATTCGAAGGCCTAAATGATGGAATTTGGCTAAAATCCCGTGATCCCGGGTCTGTGCCCCGAGTCTAATTTCTGGGGCCGTTTCCAATCAACCTGCCAAATTTTGGCCCATTCCGACACCATCGCGACAAATAACGAAATTGCCTCTGGTGCAGTTTTGCGTTGTTAATTTTCTGTCCTACACTTCTTCAACCTGATTTAATTAATACGGAAATTAATTATTCGGAGGTCTAAATAAAGGAATTTGGCTAAAATCCCGTGATCCCGGGTTTGCGCCCCGAGTCCAATTTCTGGGGCCGTTTGCAATCAATCTACCAAATTTCGGCCCATTTCGACACTGCGATGACAAATGACAAAATTGCCCCTGGTGCGATTTTACGTTGTTAATTTTCTGTCCAACACATATTCAACCTGATATAACTAATACGAAAATTAATTATTCGGAGGCCTAAACAAAGGAATTTGGCTAAAATCCTGTAATATCCCCGGTTTGTGCCCGGAGTCCAATTTCACGGTTCGTTTCCAATCAACCTGCAAAATTTCTGCCCATTCCGACACCATCACGACAAATGACGAAATTGCCCCTGGTGCCGTTTTTCTTTTTTAATTTTCTGTCCAACAATTTCTCAACCTGACCTAATTAATACGAAAAGTAATTATTCGAAGGCCTAAACGAAGGAATTTAGCTAAATCCCGTGATCCCGGGTCCGTGCCCTGACTACAATTTCTCTGGCCATTTTCAATCAACCTACCAAATTTCGGCCCATTCCGACACCATCGCGACAAATGACGAAATTGCCCCTGGTGTGATTTTTGTTTCAATTTTCTGTCCAACACATCTTCAACCTGATATAATTAGTACGGAAATTAATTATTCAGAGGCCTAAACGTTGGAATTTGGCTAAAATCCCGTGATCTAGGGTCTGTGCCCCAAGTCCAATTTCTAGGGCAGTTTCCAATCAACCTGCCAAATTTCGGCCCATTCCGACACCGTCGCGTCAAATGACGAAATTGCCCCTGGTGCGATTTTGCGTTGTTCATTTTCTGTCCAACACTTCTTCAACATGACTTAATTAATACGAAAATTAATTATTCGGAGGTCTAAATAAAAGAATTTGGCTAAAATCCCGTGATCTCGGGTCTGTGCCACGAGTCCAATTTCTTGGACTGTTTCCAATCAACCTGCCAAATTTCGGCCCATTTCGACACCATCACGACAAATGACGAAATTGACCGTGGTGCTGTTTTTCTTTTTTAATTTAATGTCTAACACTTCTTCAACCTGACATAATTAATACGGAAATTAATTTATTCAGAGGCCTAAACAAAGGAATTTGGCTAAAATCCTGAGATCCCGGGTCTATGCCCCGATTCCAATTTCTGGGGCCGTTTCCAATCGATCTGCCAAATTTCGGCCAATTTTGACACCGTCAGGACAAATGACAAAATTGCCCCTGGTGCGGTTTTGTGTTGTTAATTTTTTGTCCAACACATCTTCAACCTGGTATAATTAACATGGAAATTAATTATTCGGAGGCCAAAACGAAGGAATTTGGCAAAAATCCTGTGATCCCGGTTCTGTGGCCCGAGTCCAATTTCTAGGGCCACTTCCAATCAACTGTTAAATTTCGGCCCATTCCGACACCGTCGCGACAAATGACGAAATTGCCCCGGGTGCGATTTTTCTTTTTTAATTTTCTGTCCAACACTTCTTGAACTTGACATAATTAATACGAAAATTAATTATTTGGAGGTCTAAACAAAGGAATTTGGCTAAAATCTCATGATCCTAGGTCTATGCCCCAACTTCAATTTCTGGGGCCGTTTCCAATCAACCTGCCAAATTTCGGCCCATTCCGACACCGTTGTGACAAATGATGAAATTCCCCCGGTACGGTTTTGCGTTTTTAATTTTCTGTCCAACACTTCTTCAACCTGATTTAATTATCACGAAAATTAATTATTTGGAGGTCTAAATAAAGGAATTTGGCTAAAATCCCGTGATCTCGGGTCTGTGCCCCGAGCCCAATTTCTGGGGCCGTTTCCAATCAATCTACCAAATTTCGGCCCATTCCGACACCGTCACGACAAATGACAAAACTGCCCCTGATGCGGTTTTTCTTTTTTAATTTTCTGTCCAACACTTTTTCAACCTGACATAATTAATACGGAAATTAATTATTCGGAGGCCTAAACGAAGAAATTTAGCTAAAATCCCGTGCTCTCGGGTCTGTGCTCCGACTCCAATTTCTGGGGCCGTTTCCAATCAACCTACCAGATTTCGGCCCATTCTGACACCGTCGCGACAAATGACAAAATTGCCCCTGGTGCGGTTTTGCGTTGTTAATTTTCTGTCCAACACATCTTCAATCTCACATAATTAATACGGAAATTAATTATTCGGAGGCCTAAACAAAGGAATTTGCCTAAAATCCCGTTATCCCGGGTCTGCGCCCCGAGTCCAATTTCTCGGTTCATTTCCAATCAACCTGCCAAATTTCATCCCATTCCGACACCATCACGACAAATTACGAAATTGCCCTTGGTGCTGTTTTTCTTTTTTAATTTTCTGTCCAACACTTCTTCAACCTAACATAATTAATACGAAAATTAATTATTCGAAGGCCTAAACAAAGGAATTTGGCAAAAATCTCGTGATCCCAGGTCCATGCCCCAACTTCAATTTCTGGGGCCGTTTCCAATCAACTTGCCAAATTTCGGCCCATTCCGACACCGTCACGACAAATGACGAAATTGCCGCTGGTACGGTTTTACGTTATTAATTTTCTGTCCAACACTTCTTTAACCTGATTTAATTAACACGAAAATTAATTATTCAGAGGTCTAAATAAAGGAATTTGGCTAAAATCCTGTGATCCCGGGTCTGTACCCCGAGTCCAATTTTTGGGGCCGTTTCCAATCAATCCGCCAAATTTCGGCCCATTCCGACACCGTCACGACAAATGACAAAATTGCCCCTGGTGCGGTTTTACGTTGTTAATTTTTTGTCCAACACATATTCAACTTGATATAATTAATACGAAAATTAACTATTCTGAGGCCTAAACAAAGGAATTTGGCAAAAATCTCGTGACCCCGAGTCTGTGCCCCGAGTCCAATTTCTCAATTCGTTTCCAGTTAACCTGCCAAATTTCGAACCATTCCGACACCATCACGACAAATGATGAAATTGCCCCGGGTGCGGTTTTTCTTTTTTAATTTTCTGTCCAATACTTTTTCAACCTGACATAATTAATACGGAAATTAATTATTAGAAGGCCTAAACGAAGGAATTTAGCTAAAATCCCGTGATCCCGGGTCCGTGCCCCGACTCCAATTTCTTGTGGCGTTTTCAATCAACCTGCCAAATTTCAGCCCATTCCGACACCATCGCAACAAATGACGAAATTGCCCCTGGTTTGGTTTTTCTATTTTAATTTTCTGTCTAACACATCTTCAACCTAATATAATTAGTACGAAATTTAATTATTCAGAGGTCTAAACGAAGGAATTTGGCTAAAATCCCATGATCCCGGGTCTGTGCCCCGAGTCCAATTTCTGGGGCCGTCTCCAATCAACGTGCCAAATTTCGGCCCATTCCGATACCGTCCCGTCAAATGACGAAATTGCCCCTAGTGCTATTTTGCGTTGTTAATTTTCTGTCCAACACTTCTTCAACCTGACTTAATTAATACGGAAATTAATTATTTGGAGGTCCAAATAAAGGAATTTGGCTAAAATCCCATGATCCTAGGTCTGTGCCCCGAGTCCGTTTCCAATCAACCTGCCAAATTTCGGCCCATTTCGACACCGTCACGACAAATGACGAAATTGACCGCGCTGCGGTTTTTCTTTTTTAATTTTCTGTCCAACACTTCTTCAACTTAACATAACTAATACGAAAATTAATTATTCGGAGGCGTAAACAAAGGAATTTGGCTAAAATCCCGTGATCCCGGGTCTATGGCCCGACTTCAGTTTTTGGGGCCGTTTCCAATCGATCTGCCAAATTTCTGCCCATTCCGACACCGTCACGACAAATGACAAAATTGGCCCTGGTGCGGTTTTGCGTTGTTAATTTTCTGTCCATCACATCTTCAACTTGATATAATTAATATGGAAATTAATTATTCGGAGGCCAAAACGAAGGAATTTGGCTAAAATCCCGTGATCCCGGGTCTGTGCCTCGAGTCCAATTTCTGGGGTCGTTTCCAATCAACCTGCCAAACTTCGGCCCATTCCGACACTGTCACGACAAATGACGAAATTGCCCTGGTACGATTTTGCGTTGTCAATTTTCTGTCCAACACTTCTTCAGTCTGATATAATTAATACAGAAATTAATTATTTGGAGGCCAAAACGAAGAAATTTTACTAGAATCTCGTGTTCCCGGGTCTGTACTCCGACTCCGATTTTTGGTGCCGTTTCCAATCAACCTGCCAAATTTTGGCCCATTCCGACACCGTCACGACAAATGACAAAATTGCCCCTGGTGCGGTTTTGCGTTGTTAATTTTCTGTCCAGCACATTTTCAACATGACATAAATAAAACGAAAATAAATTATTCGGAGGCCTAAACGAAGGAATTTGGCTAAAATCCCGTGATCCCAGGTCGATGCCCCAAGTCCAATTTCTGGGGATGTTTCCAATCAACTTGCCAAATTTCGACCCATTCCGACACTGTC
>NW_019267521.1:0-5653 GCF_002742605.1 Olea europaea var. sylvestris | reverse complement strand
TACGAATTAGACTAGTAATTTGCCAAAAATGAATAAACCCAAAGTTATTATGAAATCAAAAACCACTTTTCATTGACTTGATTCCAATCGAATTAGACTAGCAATTTGCCGAAAACGATCTAACCCGAAGTTATCATGAATTCGAAAAGCACTTTTCATTGGCTCAATTCCAATCGAATTAGACTAGCATTTTGCCAAAAATGAACAAACCCAAAGTTATCATGAAATCGAAAGCCACTTTTCATTGGTTCAATTCCAGTCGAGTTAGACTAGCAATTCGCCAAAAACGAACAAACCCGAAGATATCATGAAATCAAAACCCACTTTTAATTGGGTCGATTCCAATCGTGTTAGACTAGCAGTTCGTCGTAAATGAAGAAACCCGAAATTATCATGAAATCAAAGACCACATTTTATTGGCTCGATTCCAATCGAATTAGACTACTATTTCGCCAAAAATGAACAAGCCCGAAGTTGCCATGAAATCAAAAGCCACTTTTCATTGGCTCGATTCCAATTGAATTAGATTAGCAATTTGCCAAAAATGATGAAACTCGAAGTTATCTTGAAATCGAAAACCACTTTTCATTGCTTGATTCTAATCGAATTAGACTAGCAATTTTTCGAAAATGATCAAACCCGAAGTTATCATGAAATCGAAAGCCACTTTTCATTGGCTCGATTCCAAACAAATTCGACTAGCAATTCTCCGAAAAGGAACAAACCCGAAGTTATCATGAAATGAAAAACCACTTTTTGTTGGCTCGATTCCAATCGAATTAGACTAGCAATTCGCCAAAAATGAACAAACCCGAAGTTACATGAAATCAAAAGCCACTTTTCATTGTTCGATTCCAATCGAATTAGGCTAGCAATTTGCCAAAAACGAACAAACCCGAAGTTATCATGAAATCAAAAAACACTTTCCATCGGCTCGATTCCATTCGAATTAGACAAGTAATTAGCCGAAAACGAACAATCCCGAAGTTATCATGAAATCAAAAACCACTTTTCATTGGCTCGATTCCAATCAAATTAGACTAGCAATTCGCCAAAAAGGAACAAACCCAAAGTTATCATGAAATCAAAAACTACTTTCCATTGGCTCGATTCCAATCGAATTAGACTAGCATTTCGCAAAAAATAACAAACCCGAAGTTGTCATGAAATAAAAAACCACTTTTCACTGGCCCTATTCCAATCGAATAGGACTAGCAATTAGCCGAAAACGATCAAACCCGAAGTTATCATGAAATCAAAAACCACTTTCCATTGTCTCGATTCCAATCGAATTAGACTAGCAATTTTTTGAAAACGGTCAAACCTAAAGTTATCATGAAATCGATAGCGACTTTTCATTGGCTCGATTCCAATCGAATTAGACTAGCAATTCGCCGAAAATGATCAAACCCGAAGTTATCATGTAATCAAAAACCACTTTTCATTGGCTCGATTCCAATCAAATTAGACTAGCAATTAGCCGAAAATGATTGAACCCGAAGTTATCCTGAAATCAAAAAACCACTTTTCATTGGCTCCATTCCAATAGAATTAGACTAGTAATTCACCAAAAACGAACAAATCCGAAGTTATCATGAAATCGAAAGCCACTTTTCATTGGTTCGATTCCAATCGAATTAGACTAACAATTCGCCAAAAACGAACAAACCCGATGTTATCATTAAATCAAAACCACTTTTCATTGGCTCGATTCCAAACGAATTAGACTAGTAATTCACTAAAAACGAACAAGCCCGAAGTTATCAAGAAAACAAAAACCACTTTTCATTTGCTCGATTCCAATCGAATTAGACCAGCAATTTGCCGAAAACGTTCATACCCGAAGTTATCATGAAATTGAAAAACACTTTTCATTGGCTCAATTCCATTCGAATTAGACTAGCAATCGGCCGAAAACAAACAAAACCAAAGTTATCATGAAATCAAAAACCAATTTTCATCGGCACTATTCCAATCGAATTAGACTAGCAATTCGCTAAAAAGGATCAAACCCGATGTTATCATGAAACCAAAAACAAATTATCATTGGCTCGATTCAAATCGAATTAGACTAGTAATTAGCCGAAAACGATCAAACCCGTAGTTATCATGAAATCAAAATCACATTATATTGGCTCGATTCCAAACGAATTAGACTGGAAATTCGCAAAAAATGAACAAACTCAAAGTTATCATGAAATCAAAAACCACTTTTCATTGGCTCAATTCCAATCGAATTAGACTAGCAATTAGCTGAAAACGATCAAACCTGAAGTTTTCATGAAATCAAAAACCACTTTTCATCAGCACGATTCCAATTGAATTAGACTAGTAACTCGCCAAAAGCGAACAAACCCGAAGTTATCATGAAATCAAAAATCACTTTTCATCGGCACAATTCCAATCGAATTAGACTAGCAATTCCCAAAAAATGATCCAACCCGATGTTATCATGAAATCAAAAAAAAACTTTTCATTGGCTCAATTCCAATCAAATTAGACTAGCGATTAGCCGAAAACGATCAAACCCGAAGTTATCATGAAATCAAAAACCACTTTTCATTAGCTCCATTCCAATCAACTTAGACTGGCAATTCGCCAAAAATACACAAACCCGAAGTTATCATGAAATCGAAAACAATTTTCATTGGCTCGATTACAATCGAATTAGACTAGTAACTAGCTGGAAACGAACAAACCCAAAGTTAACATGAAATGAAAAACAACTTTTCTTTGGCACGATTCCAGTCGAATTAGATTAGTAATTCACCAAAAATGAACCAATCCGAAGTTATCATGAAATCGAAAGCCACTTTTCATTGGTTTGATTCCAATCTAATTAGACTAGCAATTCGCCAAAAACGAACAAACCCGAAGTTATCATTAAATCAAAACCACTTCTCATCCGCATGATTCCAATCGAATTAGACTAGCAATTAGCCAATAATGAACAAACCCGAAGTTATCATGAAATCAAAAACCACTTTTCATTGGCTCGATTCCAATCGAATTAGACTAGCAATTTGTCGAAAATGATCAAACTCGAAGTTATCATGAAATCAAAAAACACTTTTCATTGGCTCGATTCCAGTCGAATTAGCCTACTAATTAGCCGAAAACGAACAAACCCAAAGTTATCATGAAATAAAAAACCACTTTTCATCGGCACGATTCCAATAGAACTAGACTAGCAATTCGCCAAAAACGAACAAACCAGAAGTTGTCATGAAATAAAACAACTTTTCATCGCCACGATTCCAATCGAATAGACTAACAATTCGCCAAAAATGAACAAACCCGAAGTTATCATGAAACCAAAAACAAATTATCATTAGCTCAATTCCAATCGAATTAGACAAGCAATTAGCCGAAATGATCAAACCCGTACTTATCATGAAATCAAAATCACTTTTCATTGGCTCGATTCCAAACAAATTAGACTAGAAATTCGCCAAAAATGAACAAATCCAAAGTTATCATGAAATCAAAAACCACTTTTCATTGGCTCGATTCCAATCGAATTAGACTAGCAATTAGCTGAAAACGATCAAACCTGAAGTTTTCATGAAATCAAGAACCACTTTTCATTAGCACGATTCCAATCGAATCAGACTACCAACTCGCCAAAAGCGAACAAACTCAAAGTTATCATGAAATCAAAAATCGCTTTTCATCGGCACAATTCCAATCGAATTAGACTAGCAATTCGCCAAAAATGATCCAACTCGATGTTATCATGAAATAAAAAAAAACTTTTCATTGGCTCAATTCCAATCAAATTAGACTAGCAATTAGCCGAAAACGATCAAACCCGAAGTTATCATGAAATCAAAAACCACTCTTCATTAGCTCCATTCTAATCAAATTAGACTAGCAATTCGCCAAAAATAAACAAACCCGAAGTTATCATGAAATCAAAAACCACATTTCATTGGCTCGATTCCAATAGAATTAGCCTAGCAATTTGATGAAGATGATCAAGCCCGAAGTTATCATGAAATCGAAAAACACTTTTCATTGGCTCGATTCCAATTGAATTAGACTAGTAACTAGCGGGAAACGAACAAACCCGAAGTTATAATGAAATGAAAAACCACTTTTCATTGGAACGATTCCAATCGAATTAGACTAGTAATTCACAAAAAATGAACAAATCCAAAGTTATCATGAAATCAACAACCACTTTTCATTGGTTCGATTCCAATCTAATTAGACTAGCAATTCGCCAAAAACGAACAAACCCAAAGTTATCATTAAATCAGAACCACTTTTCATCCGCATGATTCCAATCGAATTAGACTAGCAATTGGCCAATAATGAACAAACCTAAAGTTATCATGAAATCAAAGACCACTTTTCATTGGCTCGATTCCAATCGAATTAGACTAGCAATTTGTCGAAAACGATCAAACCCGAAGTTATCACGAAATTGAAAAACACTTTTCATTGGCTTGATTCCAGTCGAATTAGCCTACTAATTAGCCGAAAATGAACAACCCCGAAGTTATCATGTAATGAAAAACCACTTTTCATCGGCACGATTCCAATTGAATTAGACTAGCAATTCGCTAAAAATGAATAAACCCGAAGTTGTCTTGAAATCAAAAACCACTTTTCATCGGTACGATTCCAATCGAATAGACTAGCAATTCGCCAAAAACGAACAAACCCGAAGTTATCATGAAATCCAAAACCACTTTTCATCGGCATGATTCCAATCGAATTAGACTGGCAATTAGCCAATAATGAACAAACCCGAAGTTATCATGAAATCAAAAATAACTTTTCATTGGCTCGATTCCAATCGAATTAGACTAGCAATTTGTCTAAAACGATCAAACCCGAAGTTATCATGAAATCGAAAAACACTTTTCATTGGCTCGATTCCAGTCGAATTAGACTAATAATTAGCCAAAAACGAACAAACCCGAAGTTATCATGAAATGAAAAATCACTTTTCATCGGCACAATTCCAATCGAATTAGACTATCAATTCGCCAAAAATGAACAAACCGAAAGTTATCATGAAATCAAAAACCACTTTTCATCAGCATGATTCCAATCGATTAGACTTGCAATTCGACAAAAACGATCAAACCCGATATTATCATGAAATAAAAAACAACTTTTCATTGGCTCGATTCCAATTGAATTAGACTAGCAATTAGCCGAAAATGGTCAAACACGAAGTTATCAAGAAATCAAAAACCACTTTTCATTGGCTCCATTCTAATCGAAATAGACTAGCAATTCGTAAAAAACGAACAAATTGGCTCCATTCCAATCAAATTAGTCTAGCAATTCACCAAAAAGGAACAAACCCGAAGTTATCATGAAATCTAAAACCACTTTTTGTTGGCTCGATTCCAATCGAATTAGACTAGCTGTTTGTCTAAAACGATCAAACCCGAAGTTATCATGAAATCTAAAACCACTTTTTGTTGGCTCGATTCCAATCGAATTAGACTAGCTGTTTGTCTAAAACGATCAAACCCGAAGTTATCATGAAATCAAAACCACTTTCCAATAACTCGATTCGAATCGAATTAGACTAGCTAGTTTTCGAAAACGGTCAAACCTAAAGTTATCATGAAATCGATAGCGACTTTTAATTGACTCGATTCCAATCGAATTAGACTACCAATTCGTCGAA
>NW_019267520.1:0-5654 GCF_002742605.1 Olea europaea var. sylvestris | reverse complement strand
GACGATTTTGTTATTTTTCGCGACGGTGTCGGAATGGCCCGAAATTTGGCAGGTTGATTGGAATCGGCCCGCAAAATTGGACTTAGGGCACAGACCCAGGATCACGGGACTTTAACCAAATTCCTTCGTTTGGGCCTCCGAATAATTAATTTTCATATTAATTATGTCAGGTTGAAGAAGTGCTGGACTTAAAATTAACAAAGCAAAATCGCACCAGGGGCAATTTTCTCATTTGTCGCGATGGTGTCGAAATGGACCGAAATTTGGCAGGTTGATTAGAAACAGCCCGCGAAATTTGACTTGGGGCACAAACCCGAGATCACGGGATTTTAGCTAAATTCCTTCATTTGGGCTTCCGAATAATTAATTTACGTATTAATTATGTCAAGTTGAAGAAGTGCTGGACAGAAAATTAACAAAGCAAAACCTCACCAGGGGCAATTTTGTCAGTTGTCGCAACGGTGTCGAAATGGGCCGAAATTTGGCCGGTTGATTGGAAACGGCGCGCAAAATTGGGCTCGGGGCACAGACCCGGGATCACGGGATAGTAGGCAAATTCCTTCATTTGTGCGTACGAATAATTAATTTCCTTATTAAATATGTCAGGTTGAAGAAGTGTTGGACAAAAAATTTACAAAGCAAAACCGCACTTGGGGCAATTTTGTCATTTGTCGCGACGGTGTCAGAATGGGCCGAAATTTTGCACGTCGATTGGAAAAGTCCCGCAAAATTGGTCTCGGGGCACAGACTCAAGATCATGGGATTTTAACAAAATTCCTTCGTTTGGGCCTCCGATTAATCAATATCGTTATTAATTATGTCAGGTTGAAGAAGAGCTACACCGAAAATTAACAAAGAAAAACCGCACCAGGGGGAATTTTGTCATTTGGCACGACGGTGTCGGAGTGGGCCGAAATTTGGCAAGTTGATTGGAAATGGCCCGCGAATTTAGAGTTAGGGTACAGACCCGGGATCACGGGATTTTAGCCAAATTCCTTCTTCAAGGCCTCCGAATAATTAATTTCCTTATTAATTATGTCAAGTCGAAGAAGTGCTGGACAGAAAATTAACAAAGAAAAACCGCACCAGTGGCAATTTCATCATTCGGCACGACTGTGTCAGAATGGGCCGAAATTTGGCAGGTTGATTGGAAAGAGCCCACGAAATTGGACTCGGGGCACAAATCCGGGATCACGGGATTTTAGCCAAATTCCTTCGTTTGGTCTTCCGAGCAATTAATTTCCTTATTAACTATGTCAGGTTGAACAAGTGGAGGATAGAAAATTAACAAAGATAATCTGCACCAAGGGCAATTTTGATATTTGGCGCGGCGGTGTCGGAATGGGCCGAAATTTTGTAGGTTGATTGGAAACGGTCCGTGAAATTGGACTCAGGCCACAGACCGGGGATAACGGGATTTTAGCCAAATTCCTTCGTTTGGGCCTCTGAATAATTAATTTCCTTATTAATTATTTCAGGTTGAAGAAGTGCTGGACAGAAATTTAACAAACCAAAATCGCACCGGGGTGATTTTGTTATTTTTCACGACGGTGTCGGAATGGGCCATAATTTGGCAGGTTGATTGGAAACGACCTGCGAAATTGGACTAGGGTCACAGACCCGGGATCACGGGATTTTAGAAAAATTCCTTCGTTTGGGCCTCCGAAAAATTGATTTTTGTATTAATTATGTCAGGTTGAAGAAGTACTGGACTGAAAATTAACAAAGCAAAACCGTGCCAAGGTCAATTTTGTTATTTGTCGTGATGGTGTCGGAATGGACCGAAATTTGGCAAGTTGATTGGAAGCGGCCCACGAAATTAGACTCGGGGCGCAGACCCGGGATCCCGGGATTTTAGCCAAATTCCTTCGTTTGGGCCTCCGAATAATTAATTTCCTTATTAATTATGCCAAGTTGAAGAAGTGCTGGACAGAAAATTAACAAAGCAAAGTTTGGGCCTTCGTATAATTAATTTTCTTATTAATTATGCCAGGTTGAAGAAGTGTGGACAAAAAATTAACAGACCAAAACAGCACCAAGGGCGATTTTGTTATTTTTCGCGACGGTGTCGGAATGGGCCGAAATTTGGCAGGTTGCTTGGAAACGGCCCGCGAAATTGGACTCGGGGCGCAGACTCGAGATCACGGGATTTTAGCAAAATTCCTTCTTTTGGGCCTCCGAATAATTAATTTTCGTATTAATTATGTCAGTTTGAAGAAGTGCTGGACTGAAAATTAACAAAGCAAAACCACACCAGGAGCAATTTTGTCATTTGTCGCGATGATGTCGAAATGGACCAAAATTTGGCAGGTTGATTGGATGCGGCCCACGAAATTGGACTTGGGGCACAGACTCGGGATCACGGGATTTTAGCCAAATTCATTCGTTCCGACCTCCGATTAATTAATTTCCATATTAATTATGTCCGGTTGAAGAAGTGCTAGGCAGAAAATTAACAAAGCAAAACCGCACCAGGGGCAATTTTGTCATTTGTCGCGACGTTGTCGAAATTGGCCGAAATTTGGCAGGTTGATTGGAAGCGGCCCGCAAAATTGGACTCGAGGCACAGACCCGGGATCAAGGGACTTTGGTCGAAGTCCTTCGTTTGGGCCTCCGAATAATTATTTTACTTATTAATTATGTCAGGTTGAAGAAGTACTGGATAGAAAATTAACAAAGAAAAATCGCACCAGGGACAATTTTGTCATTTGGCACGACGGTGTCGGAATGGGCCGAAATTTGGCAGGTTGATTCAAAACGGTCCGTGAAATTGGACTCGGGGCACAGACCCGGGATCACGGGATTTTAGCCAAATTCCTTCGTTTGGGCCTCCTAATAATTAATTTTCGTATTAATTATGTTAGGTTGAAGAAGTGCTGGACTGAAAATTAACAAATCAAAATCGCACCAGGGGTAATTTTGTCATTTTTCATGACGGTGTCGAAATGGTTCAAAATTTGGCAGGTTGATTTGAAGCGACCCACGAAATTGGACTCGGGGTATAGACCCTAGATCACGGGATTTTAGCCAAATTCCTTCGTTTGGGCCTTGGAAACGATTAATTTCTTTATTAATTATGGTAGGTTGAAAAAGTGTTGGACAGAAAATTAACAAAGCAAAACTGGAAATTTGGCAGGTCGATTGGAAGCGACCCACGAAATTAGACTCGGGGCACAGACCCGAGATCACAGGATTTTAGCCAAATTCCTTCGTTTCGGCCTCCGAATAATTAATTATCGTATTAATTATGTTAGGTTGAAGAAGTGCTGGACTGAAAATTAACAAAGCAAAACTGGAAATTTGGCAGGTCGATTGGAAGCGACCCACGAAATTAGACTCGGGGCACAGACCCGAGATCACAGGATTTTAGCCAAATTCCTTCGTTTCGGCCTCCGAATAATTAATTATCGTATTAATTATGTTAGGTTGAAGAAGTGCTGGACTGAAAATTAACAAAGCAAAACTGGAAATTTGGCAGGTCGATTGGAAGCGACCCACGAAATTAGACTCGGGGCACAGACCCGAGATCACAGGATTTTAGCCAAATTCCTTCGTTTCGGCCTCCGAATAATTAATTATCGTATTAATTATGTTAGGTTGAAGAAGTGCTGGACTGAAAATTAACAAAGCAAAACTGGAAATTTGGCAGGTCGATTGGAAGCGACCCACGAAATTAGACTCGGGGCACAGACCCGAGATCACAGGATTTTAGCCAAATTCCTTCGTTTCGGCCTCCGAATAATTAATTATCGTATTAATTATGTTAGGTTGAAGAAGTGCTGGACTGAAAATTAACAAAGCAAAACTGGAAATTTGGCAGGTCGATTGGAAGCGACCCACGAAATTAGACTCGGGGCACAGACCCGAGATCACAGGATTTTAGCCAAATTCCTTCGTTTCGGCCTCCGAATAATTAATTATCGTATTAATTATGTCAGGTTGACGAAGTGCTGGACAGAAAATTAACAAAGCAAAACTGGAAATTTGGCAGGTCGATTGGAAGCGACCCACGAAATTAGACTCGGGGCACAGACCCGAGATCACAGGATTTTAGCCAAATTCCTTCGTTTCGGCCTCCGAATAATTAATTTTCGTATTAATTATGTCAGGTTGAAGAAGTGTTGGACTGAAAATTAACAAAGCAAAACCGCACCAGGGGCAATTTTGTTATTTGTCGCGACGGTGTCGGAATGAACCGAAATTTGGCAGGTTGATTGGAAGCTGCCCGTGAAATTGGACTCGGGGCATAAACCCGGGATCATGGGATTTTAGCCAAATTCCTTCGTTTGGGCCTCCGAATAATTAATTTCCTTATTAATTATGTCAGGTTGAGGAAAGTCCAGGACAGAAAATTAACAAAGCAAAGTTTGGGCCTCCGAATAATTAATTTCCTTATTAATTATATAAGGTTGAAGAAGTGCTGGATAGAAAATTAACAAACCAAAACCGCACTAGTGGCGATTTTGTTATTTCTCGCGACGGTGTCGAAATGGCCCGAAATTTGGCAGGTTGATTGGAAACGGCCTGAGAAATTGGACTCGAAGAAAAGATCCGGGATCACGGGATTTTAGCCAAATTCCTTCGTTTGGGCCTCCGAATTATTAATTTCCCTATTTACTATGTCATGTTGATGAAGTGCTGGACAGAAAATTAACGAAGCAAAATCGTACCTTGGGCAATTTTGTCGTTTTTAGCGACGGTGTCGGAATCGGCCAAAATTCGGCATGTTGATTGGAAACGGCCCACGAAATTGGACTCGGGACGCAGACCCGGGATCACGGGATTTTAGCCAAATTCCTTCGTTTGGGCCTACGAGTAATTAATTTCCTTGTTAATTATGTTAGGTGGAAGAAGTGTTCGACAGTTCGATAGAGATAGGCCGTTCCAGGGACTATTTTGTCATTTGGCGCGACGGTGTCGGAATTGGCCGAAATTTGGCAAGTTGATTGGAAGCGGCCCACGAAGTTGGCCTCGGGGCACATATCCGGGATCACAGGATTTTGGCCGAAGTCCTTCGTTTGGGCCTCCGAATTGTTATTTTTCTTGTTAATTATGTCAGGTTGAAAAAGTGCTAGATAGAAAATTAACAAAGAAAAACCGCACTGAGGGCAATTTTTTCATTTGGTACGACGGTGTCGAAATGGGCTAAAATTTGGCAGGTTGATTCGAAACGACCCGCAAAATTGGACTCGGGGCATAAACCCGAGATCATGAGATTTTAGCCAAATTCCTTCGTTTGGGCCTCCGAATAATTAAGTTGAAGAAGTGCTAGAGAGAAAATTAACAAAGAAAAACCGCACCAGGAGTAATTTCGTCATTTGCGCGACGGTGTTGGAATGGGCCGAAATTTGGCAAGTTGACTGGAAACGGCCCGCAAAATTGGACTCGGGGCACAGGCCTGGGATCATGAGATTTTAGCCAAATTCCTTCGTTTGGGCCTCCGAATAATTAATTTCCTTATTAATTATGTTAGGTTGTAGAAGTGCTGGACAGAAACCAGGGGCAATTTTGTCATTTGGCACGACGGTGTCGGGAAGGGCCGAAATTTGGCAGGTTGATTGGAAATGACCCGCGAAATTGGACCCGGGGCACAGACGTGGGATCACGGGATTTTAGCAAAATTCCTTCCTTCGGGCGTCCGAATAATTAATTTC
>NW_019267519.1:5231-5656 GCF_002742605.1 Olea europaea var. sylvestris | reverse complement strand
TTCATTGGCTCGATTCCAATTGAATTAGGCTAGCAATTCACCAAAAACGAACAAACCCGAAGTTATCATGAAATCAAGTACCACTTTTCATTGCTAGATTCCAATCGAATTAGACGAGTAATTCGCCAAAAATAAACAAAGTCAAAGTTATCATGAAATCAAAAGCCCCTTTTCATTGGCTCGATTCCAATCGAATCAGACTAGTAATTCGCTTAAAACGAACAAACCCAAAGTTATCATGAAATCAAAAACCACTTTTCGTTGGCTCGACTCCAATCGAATTAGACGAGTAATTTGCCAAAAAGAACAAATCGGAAGTTATCATGAAATCAAAAAAAACTTTTCATTGGGCCGATTCCAATCGAATTAGACTAGCAATTTGCCAAAAACGAATAAACCCAAAGTTATCATGAAATCAAAAACCA
>NW_019267519.1:0-1167 GCF_002742605.1 Olea europaea var. sylvestris | reverse complement strand
ATCATGAAATCAAATACCACTTTTCATTGGCTCGATTCCAATCGAAATAGACTAGCAATTCGCCAAAAATGAACAAACTCGAAGTTATCAGGAAATCAAATACCACTTTTCTTCGTCTAGATTCCAATCGAATTAGACAAGCAATTCGCCAAAAATGAACAAACCCAAAATTATCATGAAATCAAGAACCACTTTTCGTTGGCTCGATTCCAATCGAATTATACTAGCAATTCGCCAGAAATGAACAAACCTGAAGTTTTCATGAAATCAAATACCACTTTTCATTGCCTAAATTCCAATATAATTAGACTAGTAATTCACCAAAAATGAACAAATTGATGTTATCATGAAATCAAAATCCACTTTTCGTTGGCACAATTCCAATCGAATTAGACTCGTAACTCGCCAAAAATGAACAAACCCGAAGTCTTCATGAAATCAAAAACCACTTTTCGTTGGCTCGATTCCAATCAAATTAGACTAGCAATTTGCCAAAAATGAACAAACCCGAAGTTGTCACGAAATCATAAACCACTTTTCGTTGGCTCGATTCCAATCAAATTAGACTAGCAATTCGCCAAAAATGAACAAACTTGAAGTAATCAAGGAATCAAATACCACTTTTCTTCGTCTAGATTCCAATCGAATTAAACAAGCAATTCTCCAAAAATGAACAAACCCAAAATTATCATGAAATCAATAACCACTTTTCGTTGTCTCGATTCCAATCGAATTAGAACAGCAATTCGCGAAAAAGAACAAACCCGAAGTTATCATGAAATCAAATACCACTTTTCATTGGCTAAATTCCAATCGAATTAGACTAGCAATTCGCCAAAAACGAACAAATGGATGTTATCATGAAATCAAAATCCACTTTTTGTTGGCATGATTCCAATCGAATTAGACTAGCAATTCGCCAAAAATGAACAAACTCGAAGTTATAATGAAATCAAATACCAGTTTTCTTTGTCTAGATTCCAATCGAATTAAACAAGCAATTCGCTAAAAACGAACAAACCTAAAATTATCATGAAATCAAAAACCACTTTCCGTTGGCTCGATTCCAATCGAATTAGACTAACAATTCGCCAAAAACGAACAAACCCGAAGTTATCATGAAATCAAATACCACTTTTCATTGGATAAATTCCAATCAAATTAGAC
>NW_019267518.1:0-5659 GCF_002742605.1 Olea europaea var. sylvestris | reverse complement strand
GGGTAATTTCGTCATTTTTCGCGACTGTGTCGGAATTGACTGAAATTTCGCAGGTTGATCGAAAATAAAAATCGCGGCTGGGGTAATTTCGTCATTTTTCACGACAGTGTCGGAATGGGCTGAAATTTGGCAGGTTGATTGAAAATAAAAATCGCAGTTGGCGCAATTTCGTCATTTTTCGCGACTGTGTCGGAATTGACTGAAATTTCGCAGGTTGATCGAAAATAAAAATCGCGGCTGGGGTAATTTCGTCATTTTTCACGACAGTGTCGGAATGGGCTGAAATTTGGCAGGTTGATTGAAAATAAAAATCGCAGTTGGCGCAATTTCGTCATTTTTCGCGACTGTGTCGGAATGGGCTGAAATTTGGCTGGTTGATCGAAAATAAAAAGCGCGCCGGGGGCAATTTCGTCATTTTTCGCGACTGTGTCGGAATGGGCTAAAATTTGACTGGTTCATCGGAAACAAAAATCGCGCCAGGAGCAACTTCGTCAATTTTCGCGACTGTGTCGGAATGGACTAAAATTTGACATGTCGATCGGAAACAAAAATCGCGTCGGGGGCATTTCGTCATTTTTCGCGACTGTGTCGGAATGGGTTGAAATTTGGCAGGATGATCGAAAATAAAAATCGCGGTTGGCGCAATTTCGTCATTTTTCGCGACTGTGTCGGAATGGGCTAAAATTTGACATGTTGATCGGAAACAAAAACCGCGCCGTGGGCAATTTCGTCAATTCTCACGACTGTGCCGGAATAGGCTAAAATTTGACCTGTTGATGGGAAACAAAAACCGCGCCAGGGGCTATTTCGTCATTTTTCGCGACTGTCTCGGAATGGGATAAAATTTGACAGGTTGATCGGAAACAAAAATCGCGTCGGGGGCAATTTCGTCATTTTTCGCGTCTGTGTCGGAATGGGCCTAAATTTGGCAGGTTGATCGGAAATAAAAATCGTGCCTGGGGCAATTTCGTCATTTTTTGCTACTATGTCGGAATGGGCTAAAATTGGGCTGGTTGATCGGAAAAAAAATCGCGACGTGGGCAATTTAGTCAATTTTCGAGACTGTGTCGGAATTTGCTAAAATTTGACATGTTGATCGTAAACAAAAACCGCGCCGGGGGTAATTTCGTCATTTTTCGCGACAGTGTCGGAATGGGCTGAAATTTGGCAGGTTGATTGAAAATAAAAATCGCGTAGGGGGTAATTTCGTCATTTTTCGCGACTGTCGGAATTGACTGAAATTTCGCAGGTTGATCGAAAATAAAAATCGCGGCTGGGGCAATTTCATCATTTTTCGCGGCTGTGTCGGAATGGGCTAAAATTTGACATGTTGATCGGAAACAAAAACCGCGCCGGAGGCAATTTCGTCATTTTTCGCGACTGTGTCGGAATGGGCTGAAATTTGGCTGGTTGATCGAAAATAAAAATCGCGCCGGGGGCAATTTCGTCATTTTTCGTAACTGTGTCGGAATGGGCTAAAATTTGACTGGTTCATCGGAAACAAAAATCGCGCCAGGAGCAATTTCGTCAATTTTCGCGACTGTGTCGGAATGGACTAAAATTTGACAGGTTGACCGGTAACAAAAATCGAGTCGGAGGCAATTTCGTCATTTTTTGCAATGGTGTCGGAATGGGCTCAAACTTGACAGGTTGATCGGGAACAAAAATTGCGCCGAGGGCAATTTCGTCATTTTTCGCGACTGTGCGGGAATGGGCTAAAATCTGACATGTTGATCCGAAACAAAAACTACGCCAAGGGCAATTTCGTCAATTTTCGCGACTGTGTCAGAATGGGCTAAAATTTGACATGTCGATCGGAAACAAAAATCGCGCCACGGGTAATTTCGCCATTTTTCGCGACTGTGTCGGAATGGGCTAAAATTTGGCAGGATGATCGAAAACAAAAATCGCCCCGGTGGAGATTTTGTCATTTTTCGCGACTGTGTCGGAATGGGCTGAAATTTGGCAGGTTGATCGAAAATAAAAATCACGCCGGGGGTAATTTCGTCATTTTTCGCGACTGTGTCGAATTCGGCTAAAATTTGACTAGTTGATCGGAAACAAAAATCGCGCCAGGGGCAAATTCTTCATTTTTCGCGACTGTGTCGGAATGGGCTGAAATTTGACATGTTGATCGGAAACAAAAATCGCGCCGGGGGCAATTTCCTCTTTTTTCGCGACTGTGTCGAAATGGGCTAAAATTTGACTGGTTGATGGGAAACCAAAATCGAGCCACGGGCAATTTCGTCATTTTTCGCGACTGTGTCGGAGTGTGGGCTCAAATTTGACAGGTTGATCGAAACTAAAAATCGAGCCGGGGGAAATTTCCTCATTTTTCGCGACTGTGTCGAATTGGACTAAAATTTGACTGGTTGATCGGAAACAAAAACCGCGCAAGGGGCAATTTCGTCATTTTTCGCGACTGTGACGAATTGGACTAAAATTTGATAGGTTGATCGGAAACAAAAACCGCGCCGGGGAAAATTTCGTCATTTTTCGCGACTGTCTCGGAATGGGCTAAAATTTGACATGTTGATCGGAAACAAAAATCAAGCCGGGGGCAATTTCGTCATTTTTTGCGACTGTGTCGGAATGGGCTGAAATTTGGCAGGTTGTTTGAAAATAAAAATCGTGCCTGGGGCGATTTCGTCATTTTTCCCGACTTTGTCGAAATGGGCTAAATTTTGGCTGGTTGATCGGAAACAAAAATCGTGACGGGGGCAATTTCGTCAATTTTTGCGACTGTATTGGAATGGGCTAAAATTTAACATGTTGATCGGAAACAAAAATCGAGCCGGGGTCAATTTCATCATTTTTCGCGATTGTGTCGGAATGGGCTAAAATTTGACAGGTTGATCGGAAACAAAAACCGCGCCGGGGGCAATTTCGACATTTTTCGCGACTGTGTCGGAATGGGCTAAAATTTGACTGGTTGATCGGAAACAAAAAATCGCGCCGGGGGCAATTTCATCATTTTTAGCGACTGTGTCGAATTGGGCTAAAATTTGACTGGTTTATCGAAAACAAAAACTGTGCAAGGGGCAATTTCGTCATTTTTCACGACTGTGTCGTAATGGGCTAAAATTTGACTGGTTCATCGGAAACAAACACCGCACCAGGGGCAATTTCGTCAATTTTCACGACTGTGTCGGAATGGACCAAAATTTGACATGTTGATCGGAAACAAAAACCGCGTCGGGGGCAATTTCATCATTTTTCGCGACGGTGTCGGAATGGGTTGAAATTTGGCAGGTTGATTGAAAATAAAAATCGCGACTGGGGCAATTTCGTTATTATTCGCGTCTGTGTCGGAATGGGCCTAAATTTGGCAGGTTGATCGGAAATAAAAATCGTGCCCGGGGCAATTTCGGCATTTTTCGCTACTATGTTGGAATGGGCTAAAATTTGGCTGGTTGATCGGAAAAAAAATCGCAACGTGGACAATTTCGTCAATTTTCGCGACTGTGTCGGAATTTGCTAAAATTTGACGTGTTGATCGGAAACAAAAACCGCGCCGGGGGCAATTTCGTCTTTTTTCGCGACTGTGTCGAAATGGGCTGAAATTTGACTGGTTGATGGGAAACCAAAACCGAGCCACGGGCAATTTCGTCATTTTTCGCGACTGTGTCGGAGTGTGGGCTCAAATTTGACAGGTTGATCGAAACAAAAACCGCTCCGGGGGCAATTTTGTCATTTTTCGAGACTGTGTCGGAATGGGCTAAAATTTGAAAGGTTGATCGGAAATAAAAACCGCGTCGGGGGTAATTTCGTCATTTTTCAAGACTGTGTCGGAATGGGCTAAAATTCGGCAGGTTGATCGGAAACAAAAATCGCTTCGCGATGGTGTCGGAATGGGCTAAAATTTGACAGGTTGATCGAAACAAAAATTGCGCCACGGGCAATTTCGTCATTTTTCGCGACTGTGTCGGAATGGGCTAAAATTTGACCGGTTGATCAGAAACAAAAACCGCGCCGGGGGCAATTTCGTCATTTTTCGCGACTGTGTCGGAATGGGCTGAAATTTGGCAGGTTGATCGAAACTAAAAATCGCGCCGGGGGAAATTTCCTCATTTTTCGCGACTGTGTCGAATTGGACTAAAATTTGACTGGTTGATCGGAAACAAAAACCGCGCAAGGGGCAATTTCGTCATTTTTCGCGACTGTGTCGAATTGGACTAAAATTTGACTGGTTGATCGGAAACAAAATCCGCGCATGGGGAAATTTCGTCGTTTTTCGCGACTGTGTCGAATTGGACTAAAATTTGACTAGTTGATCGGAAACAAAAACCACTCAAGGGGCAATTTCGTCATTTTTTGCGACTGTGTCGGAATGGGCTAAAATTTAACATGTTGATCGGAAACAAAGACCGCGCCGGGGGCAATTTCGTCATTTTTCGCGACTGTATCGGAATGGGCTGAAATTTGGCAGGCTGATCGAAGATAAAAATCGCGCCAGGGGGAGTTTCTTCATTTTTCGCGATTGCGTCGGAATGGGCTAAAATTTGATAGGTTGATCGGAAACAAAAACCGCGCCGGGGAAAATTTCGTCATTTTTCGCGACTGTCTCGGAATGGGCTAAAATTTGACATGTTGATCGGAAACAAAAATCGAGCAGGGGGCAATTTCGTTATTTTTTGCGACTGTGTCGGAATGGGCTGAAATTTGGCAGGTTGTTTGAAAATAAAAATCGTGCTTGGGGCAATTTCGTCATTTTTCCCGACTTTGTCGGAATGGGCTAAATTTTGGCTGGTTGATCGGAAACAAAAATCGTGACGAGGGCAATTTCGTCAATTTTTGCGACTGTATCGGAATGGACTAAAATTTAACATGTTGATCGGAAACAAAAATCGAGCCGGGGTCAATTTCATCATTTTTCGCGATTGTGTCGGAATGGGCTAAAATTTGACAGGTTGATCGGAAACAAAAACCGCGCCGAGGGCAATTTCGACATTTTTCACGACTGTGTCGGAATGGGCTAAAATTTGACTGGTTGATCGGAAACAAAAAATCGCGCCGGGGGCAATTTCATCATTTTTAGCGACTGTGTCGAATTGGGCTAAAATTTGACTGGTTGATCGAAAACAAAAACTGTGCAAGGGGCAATTTCGTCATTTTTCACGACTGTGTCGGAATGGGCTAAAATTTGACTAGTTCATCGGAAACAAAAACCGCACCAGGGGCAATTTCGTCAATTTTCACGACTGTGTCGGAATGGACCAAAATTTGACATGTTGATTGGAAACAAAAATCGCGTCGGGGGCAATTTCATCATTTTTCGCGACGGTGTCGGAATGGGTTGAAATTTGGCAGGTTGATTGAAAATAAAATCGCAACTGGGGCAATTTCGTTATTATTCGCGTCTGTGTCGGAATGGGCCTAAATTTGGCAGGTTGATCGGAAATAAAAATTGTGCCCGGGGCAATTTCGTCATTTTTCGCGACTGTGTCGAAATGGGCTGAAATTTGGCAGGTTCATCGGAAACAAAAATCGCGCCAGGAGCAATTTCGTCAATTTTCGCGATTGTGTCAGAATGGACTAAAATTTGACAGGTTGACCGGTAACAAAAATCGAGCCGTGGGCAATTTCGTCATTTTTTGCAATGGTGTCGGAATGGGCTCAAACTTGACAGGTTGATCGGGAACAAAAATCGCGCCGAGGG
>NW_019267517.1:0-5659 GCF_002742605.1 Olea europaea var. sylvestris | reverse complement strand
TGGATTGAACTCACCACTTCGTCGTGACGTACGAGGGATTTTGGCCATTTTTCGAAAGAACGAGCACTTGCATATTTAGAACGGTTGGAGAGTCGACGGACGTAGAATTGAGCGTAACTTTTGTACACGATGTCCGTTTTGGGCCCATAAGAACTTTTTGAAAATGTAGCGACCGTTTTGGATTGAACTCACCACGTCGTCATGACGTATGGGGGAGTTAAGCCATTTTTCGAAGGAATGAGCGCTTGTATATTTAGAACGCTTGGAGATTCGACGGACTAAGAATTGAGCGTAACTTTTGGACACGGTGTCCGATTTGGGCCCATAAGAACTTTTTGGAAATGTAATGACCGTTTTGGATTGAACTAACCACTTCATCGTGACGTACGAGGGATTTTGGCCATTTTTTGAAATAATGAGCACTTGCATATTTAGAACGGTTGGGGAGTCGACGGACGATGAATTGAGCGTAACTTTTGCACACGGTGTCCGTTTTGGGCCCATAAGAACATTTTGGAAATGTAGCGACCGTTTTGGATTGAACTCACCACGTCGTCATGACGTATGGGGGAGTTAAGCCATTTTTCGCAAGAATGAGCGCTTGTATATTTAGAACGCTTGGAGATTCGACGGACTAAGAATTGAGCGTAACTTTTGGACACGGTGTCCGATTTGGGCCCATAAGAACTTTTTGGAAATGTAATGACCGTTTTGGATTGAACTAACCACTTCATCGTGACGTACGAGGGATTTTGGCCATTTTTTGAAATAATGAGCACTTGCATATTTAGAACGGTTGGGGAGTCGACGGACGATGAATTGAGCGTAACTTTTGCACACGGTGTCCGTTTTGGGCCCATAAGAACTTTTTGAAAATGTAGCGACCGTTTTGGATAGAACTCACCACTTCGTCGTGACGTATGGGGGAGTTAAGCCATTTTTCGAAGGAATGAGCGCTTGTATATTGAGAACGCTTGGAGGGTCGGCGGACGAAGAATTGAGCGTAACTTTTGCACAGGGTGTCCGTATTGGGCCCATAAGAACTTTTTGAAAATGTTGCGACCGTTTTGGATTGAACTCAACAATTCGTCGTGACGTATGGGGGAGGTCAACCATTTTTTGAAAGAATGAGCACTTGCATATTTGGAACGCTTGGATTGTCGGCGTACGAAGAATTGAGCGTAACTTTTGCACGCGGTGTCCGTTTTGGGCCCATAAGTACTTTTTGGAAATGTAGCGACCGTTTTGGATTGAACTCAACAATTCGTCGTGACGTATGGGGGAGGTCAACCATTTTTTGAAAGAATGAGCACTTGCATATTTGGAACGCTTGGATTGTCGACGTACGAAGAATTGAGCGTAACTTTTGCACACGGTGTCCGTTTTGGGCCCATAAGAACTTTTTGGAAATGTGGCCACCGTTTTAGATTGAACTCGCCACTTCGTCGTGACTTATGGGCGAGTTAAGCCATTTTTCGAAGGAATGAGCGCTTGTATATTGAGAACGCTTGGAGAGTCAGCGGACGAAGAATTGAGCGTAACTTTTGCACACGGTGTCCGTTTTGGGCCCATAAGAACTTTATGGAAATGTAACGACCATTTTGGATTTAACTAACCACTTCGTCGTGACGTACGAGGGATTTTGGCCATTTTTCGAAATAATGAGCACTTGCATATTTAGAACGGTTGGAGAGTCGGGGGACGAAGAATTGAGCGTAACTTTTGTACACTGTGACCGTTTTGGGCCCATAAGAACTTTTTGGAAATGTAGCGACCGTTTTGGATTGAACTCACCACTTCGTTGTGACGTATGGGGGAGTTAAGCCATTTTTCGAAGGAATGAGCGCTTGTATATTGAGAACGCTTGGAGAGTCAGCGGACGAAGAATTGAGCGTAACTTTTGTACACTGTGCCCGTTTTGGGCCCATAAGTACTTTTTGGAAATGTAGCGACCATTTTGGATTGAACTCGCCACTTCGTCGTGACATATGGGCGAGTTAAGCCATTTTTTGAAGGTATGAGCGCTTGTATATTGAGAACGCTTGGAGAGTCAGCGGACGAAGAATTGAGCGTAACTTTTGTACACTGTGCCCGTTTTGGGCCCATAAGTACTTTTTGGAAATGTAGCGACCATTTTGGATTGAACTCGCCACTTCGTCGTGACATATGGGCGAGTTAAGCCATTTTTTGAAGGTATGAGCGCTTGTATATTGAGAACGCTTGGAGAGTCAGCGGACGAAGAATTGAGCGTAACTTTTGCACACGGTGTCTGTTTTGGGCCCATAAGAACTTTTTGGAAATGTAGCGACCATTTTGGATTGAACTCGCCACTTCGTCGTGACATATGGGCGAGTTAAGCCATTTTTCGAAGGAATGAGCGCTTGTATATTGAGAACGCTTGGAGAGTCGGCGGACGAAGAATTGAGCGTAACTTTTGCACACGGTGTCCGTTTTGGGTCCATAAGAACTTCTTGGAAATGTAGCGACCGTTTTGGATTGAACTCGCCACTTCGTCGTGACATATGGGCGAGTTAAGCCATTTTTTGAAGGTATGAGCGCTTGTATATTGAGAGCGCTTGGAGAGTCAGCGGACGAAGAATTGAGCGTAACTTTTGCACACGGTGTCCGTTTTGGGTCCATAAGAACTTCTTGGAAATGTAGCGACCGTTTTGGATTGAACTCGCCACTTCGTCGTGACATATGGGCGAGTTAAGCCATTTTTTGAAGGTATGAGCGCTTGTATATTGAGAGCGCTTGGAGAGTCAGCGGACGAAGAATTGAGCGTAACTTTTGCACACGGTGTCCGTTTTGGGTCCATAAGAACTTCTTGGAAATGTAGCGACCGTTTTGGATTGAACTCGCCACTTCGTCGTGACGTATGGGCGAGTTAAGCCATTTTTCGAAGGAATGAGCGCTTGTATATTGAGAGCGCTTGGAGAGTCAGCGGACGAAGAATTGAGCGTAACTTTTGCACACGGTGTCCGGTTTGGGCCCAGAAGAACTTTATGGAAATGTAACGATCGTTTTGGATTTAACTAACCACTTCGTCGTGATGTACGAGGGATTTTGGCCATTTTTTGAAATAATGAGCACTTGCATATTTAGAATGGTTGGAGAGTCGGTGGACGAAGAATTGAGCGTAACTTTTGCACACGATGTACGTTTTGGGCCCATAAGAAATATTTGGAAATGTAGCGACTGTTTTAGATTGAACTCACCACTTCGTCGTGAGGTACGAGGGATTCTGGCCATTTTTCAAACGAATGAGTACTTGCATATTTAGAACGGTTGGACAGTCGGCAGACGAAGAATTGAGCGTAACTTTTGCACACGGTGTCCGTTTTGGGCCCATAAGAACTTTTTGGAAATATAGCGACCGGTTTAGATTGCACTCACCACTTCGTCGTGACGTACGAGGGATTTTGGCAATTTTTCGAAAGAATAAGCACTTGCATATTAAGAACGCTTGGAGAGTCGGCGGACGAAGAAATGAGCGTAACTTTTGCACACGGTGTCCGTTTTGGACCCATAAGAACTTTTTGGAAATGTAACAACCGTTTTGGATTGAACTCACCACTTCATCGTGACGTACTAGGGATTTTGGCCATTTTTTTGAAAGAATAAGCACTTGCATATTTAGAACGCTTGGAGAGTCGGCGGACGAAGAATTGATTGTAACTTTTGCACACGGTGTCGGTTTTGGGCCCATAAGATCTTTTTGGAAATGTAGCGACCGTTTTGGATTGAACTCACCACTTCATCGTGACGTATGAGGGATTTCGGCCATTTTTTGAAAGAATGAGCACTTGCATATTTAGAACGGTTGGAGAGTCGACGGACGAAGAATTGAGCTTAACTTTTGTACACGGTGTCGGTTTTGGGCCCATAAGAACTTTTTGGAAATGTAGCGACCGTTTTGGATGAACTCACCACTTCGTCGTGACGAATGGGGGAGTTAAGCCATTTTTGGGAGGAATGAGTGCTTGTAAATTGAGAACGCTTGTGAGTCGGCGGACGAAGAATTGAGCGTAACTTTTGCACACGGTGTCCGTTTTGGGCCCATAAGAACTTTTTGGAAATGTAGCGATCGTTTTGGATTGAACTCACCACTTCGTCGTGACGTACGAGGGATTTTGGCCATTTTTCGAAAGAATGAGCACTTGCATATTTAGAACGGTTGGAGAGTCGACGAACGAAGAATTGAGCGTAACTTTTGTACACGGTGTCCGTTTTGGGCCCATTTGAACTTTTTGGAAATGTAGCGACCGTTTTGGATTGAACTCACCACTTCGTCGTGATGTATGGGGGAGTTAAGCCATTTTTCGAAGGATTGAGCGTAACTTTTACACATGGTGTCCGATTGGGCCCATAAGAACTTTTTGGAAATGTAGCGATCGTTTTGGATTGAACTCACCACTTCGTCGTGACGTATGGGGGAGTTAAGCCATTTTTGGGAGGAATGAGCGCTTGTAAATTGAGAACGCTTGGAGAGTCGGCGGACGAAGAATTGAGCTTAACTTTTGCACACGGTGTCCGTTTTGGGCCCATAAGAACTTTTTGGAAATGTAGCGACCGTTTTGGATTGAACTCACCAATTCGTCGTGACGTACGAGGGATTTTGGCCATTTTTCGAAAAAATGAGCACTTGCATATTTAGAACGGTTGGAGAGTCAACGGACGAAAAATTGAGCGTAACTTTTGTACAAGGTGTCCGTTTCGAGCCCATAAGAACTTTTTGGAAATGTAGCGACCGTTTTGGATTGAACTCACCACTTCGTTGTGACGTATGGGGGAGTTAAGCCATTTTTCGAAGGAATGAGCACTTGTATATTGAGAACGCTTGGAGAGTCGGCGGACGAAGAATTGAGCGTAACTTTTGCACACGGTGTCCGTTTTGGGCCCATAAGAACTTTTTGAAAATGTAACGACCGTTTTGGATAGAACTCACAACTTCGTCGTGACATACGAGTGATTTTGGCCTTTTTTCGAAGGAATGAACGCTTGTATATTGAGAACATTTGGAGAGTCGGCGGACGAAGAATTGAGCCTAACTTTTACACGCGGTGTCCGTTTTGGGCCCATAAGAACTTTTTGAAAATGTAACGACCGTTTTGGATTGAACTAACCACTTCATCGTGACGTACGAGGGATTTTGGCCATTTTTTGAAACAATGAGCACTTGCATATTTAGAACGGTTGGAGAGTCGACGGACGAAGAATTGAGCGTAACTTTTGCACACGGTGTCCGTTTTGGGCCCATAAGAACTTTTTGGAAATGTAGCGACCGTTTTGGATTGAACTCACCACTTCGTCATGACGTATGGGGGAGTTAAGCCATTTTTCGATGGAATGAGCGCTTGTATATTGAGAACGCTTGGAGAGTCGGCGGATGAAGAATTGAGCTTAACTTTTGTACACGATGTCCGTTTTGGGCCCATAAGAACTTTTTGGAAATGTAACGACCGTTTTGGATTGAACTCACCACTTCGTTGTGACGTATGGGAGAGTTAAGCCATTTTTCGAAGGAATGAGCGCTTGTATATTGAGAACACTTGTAGAGTCGGCGGACGAAGAAATGAGCGTAACTTTTGCACACGGTGTCCATTTTGGGCTCATAAGAACTTTTTGGAAATGTAACGACCGTTTTGGATTGAACTCA
>NW_019267516.1:0-5660 GCF_002742605.1 Olea europaea var. sylvestris | reverse complement strand
TTCAAAAGAATGAGCACTTGCATATTTGGAACGCTTGGATTGTCGGCGTACGAAGAATTGAGCGTAACGTTTGCACACGGTGTTCGTTTTGGACCCATAAGTACTTTTTGGAAATGTAGCGACCGTTTTGGATTGAACTCACGACTTCATCATGACGTAGGAGTATTTTGGCCATTTTTCGAAGTATTGGGCACTTGTATATTGAGAATACTTGGAGAGTCAGCGGACGAAGAAATAAGCGTAACTTTTGCACACGGTGTCCGTTTTGGGCCCACAAGAACTTTTTGGAAATGTAGCGACAGTTTTGGATTGGACTCACCACTTTGTCGTGACGTACGAGGGATTTTGGCCATTTTTTGAAAGAATAAGCACTTGCATACTTAGAACGCTTGGAGAGTCGGCGGACGAAGAATTTAGCGTAACTTTTTCACACGGTGTACGTTTTGGGCCCATCATAACTTTTTGGAAATGAAGCGACCATTTTGGATTGAACTCACCACTTCGTCGTGACGTATAGGGGAGGTCAGCCATTTTTCGAAAGAATGAGCACTTGCATATTTGGAACACTTGGATTGTCGGCGTACGAAGAATTGAGCGTAACTTTTGCACACGGTGTCCGTTTTGGGCCCATAAGAACATTTTGGAAATGTAGCGACCGTTTTGGATTGAACTCACCACTTCGTCGTGACGTACGAGGGATTTTGGCCATTTTTTGAAAGAATAAGCACTTGCATACTTAGAACGCTTGGAGAGTCGGCGGACGAAGAATTGAGCGTAACTTTCGCACACGGTGTCCGTTTTGGGCCCATAAGAACATTTTGGAAATGTAGCGACCGTTTTGGATTGAACTCACCACTTCGTCGTGACGTACGAGGGATTTTGGCCATTTTTTGAAAGAATAAGCACTTGCATACTTAGAACGCTTGGAGAGTCGGCGGACGAAGAATTGAGCGTAACTTTCGCACACGGTGTCCGTTTTGGGCCCATAAGAACATTTTGGAAATGTAGCGACCGTTTTGGATTGAACTCACCACTTCGTCATGACGTATGGGGGAGTTCAGCCATTTTTCGAAAGAATGAGCACTTGCATATTTGGAATACTTGGACTGTCGACGTACGAAGAATTGAGCGTAACTTTTACACACGGTGTCCGTTTTGGGCCCATAAGTACTTTTTGGAAATGTAGCGATCGTTTTGGATTGAACTCACCACTTCCTCGTGATGTAGGAGTTATTTCGGCAATTTTTCAAAAGAATGAGCACTTGCATATTAGGAACGCTTGGATTGTCGGCGTACGAATAATTGAGCGTAACTTTTGCACACGGTGTCCGTTTTGGGCCCATAAGAACTTTTTGGAAATGTAGCGACCGTTTTGGATTGAACTCACAACTTCATCGTGACGTTCGAGGGATTTCGACCATTTTTCGAAAGAATGAGTACTTTTATATTAGGAACGCTTGGATTGTCGGCGTACGAATAATTGAGCGTAACTTTTGCACACGGTGTCCGTTTTAGGCCCATAAGAACTTTTTGGAAATCTAGCGACCGTTTTGGATTGAACTCTCCACTTCATCATGACGTACGAGGGATTTTGGCCATTTTTCGAAAGAATGAGTACTTGCATATTTAGAACGGTTGGAGAGTCGGCGGACGAAGAATTGAGCGTAACTTTTGCACACGGTGTCCGTTTTAGGCCCATAAGAACTTTTTGGAAATCTAGCGACCGTTTTGGATTGAACTCTCCACTTCATCATGACGTACGAGGGATTTTGGCCATTTTTCGAAAGAATGAGTACTTGCATATTTAGAACGGTTGGAGAGTCGGCGGACGAAGAATTGAGGGTGACTTTTGCACACGGTGTCCGTTTTGGGCCCATAAGAACTTTTTGGAAATGTAGCGGCCGTTTTGGATTGAACTCACCACTTCGTCGTGACTTATGGGGGAGTTAATTCATTTTTTGAAGGAATGAGCGGTTGTATACTGAGAACGCTTGGAGAGTCGGCGGACGAAGAATTGAGCGTACCTTTTGCACACGGTGTCCGTTTTGGGCCCATAAGAACTTTTTGGAAATCTAGCGACCGTTTTGGATTGAACTCTCCACTTCATCATGACGTACGAGGGATTTTAGCCATTTTTCGAAGGAATGAGCGGTTGTATACTGAGAACGCTTGGAGAGGCGGCGGACGAAGAATTGAGCGGACCTTTTGCACACGGTGTCCGTTTTGGGCCCATAAGAACTTTTTGGAAATCTAGCGACCGTTTTGGATTGAACTCTCCACTTCATCATGACGTACGAGGGATTTTAGCCATTTTTCGAAGGAATGAGCGGTTGTATACTGAGAACGCTTGGAGAGGCGGCGGACGAAGAATTGAGCGGACCTTTTGCACACGGTGTCCGTTTTGGGCCCATAAGAACTTTTTGGAAATCTAGCGACCGTTTTGGATTGAACTCTCCACTTCATCATGACGTACGAGGGATTTTGGCCATTTTTCGAAAGAAAGAGCACTTGCATACTTAGAACGTTTGGAGAGTCGGCGGACAAAGAATTGAGGGTGACTTTTGCACACGGTGTTCGTTTTGGGCCCATAAGAACTTTTTGGAAATGTAACGACCGTTTTGGATTGAACTCACCACTTCGTCGTGACGTATGGGGGAGTTAAGTCATTTTTCGAAGGAATGAGCGCTTGTATATTGAGAACGCTTGGAGAGTCGGCGGACGAAGAATTGAGCGTAACTTTTGCACACGATGTCCGTTTTGGGCCCATAAGAAATTTTTGGAAATGTAGCGACCATTTTGGATTGAACTCACCACTACGCCGTGATGTATGGGGGAGTTAAGCCATTTTTCGAAGGAATGAGCGCTTGTATATTGAGAACAGTTGGAGAGTCGGCGGACGAAGAATTGAGCGTAACTTTTGCACACGGTGTCCGTTTTGGGCTCATAAGAACTTTTTGGAAATGTAGCGACCGTTTTGAATTGAACTCACCACTTCACCGTGACGTACAAGGGATTTTGGCCATTTTTTGAAAGAATGAGCACTTGCATATTTAGAACGGTTGGAGAGTCGGCGGACGAAGAATTGAGCGTAACTTTTGCACATGATGTCCGTTTTGGGCCCATAAGAACTTTTTGGAAATGTAGCGACCGTTTTGGTTTGAACTCACCACTTCGTCGTGACGTACGAGGGATTTTGGCCATTTTTTGAAAGAATAAGCACTTGCATATTTAGATCGATTGGAGAGTCGACGGACGAATAATTGATTGTAACATTTGCACACGGTGTCCGTTTTGGGCCATAAGAACTTTTTGGAAATGTAACGACCATTTTGGATTGAACTCACCACTTCGTCGTGACGTACGAGGGATTTTGGCCTTTTTTCGAAAGAACGAGCACTTGAATATTTAGAACGGTTGGAGAGTCGACGGACGAAGAATTGAGCGTAACTTTTGCACTCGGTGTCCGTTTTGGGCCCATAAGAACTTTTTGGAAATGTCACGACCGTTTTGGATTGAACTCACCACTTCATCGTGACGTATGGGGAAGTTCAACCGTTTTTCGAAAGAATGAGCACTTGCATATTTGGAACGCTTGGATTGTCGGCGTACGAAAAATTAAGCGTAACTTTTGCTCACGGTGTCCGTTTTGGGCCCATAAGAACTTTTTGGAAATGAAGCGACCGTTTTGGGTTGAACTCACCACTTCATCGTGACGTATGGGGAAGTTAAGCCATTTTTCAAAGAAATGAGCGCTTGTATATTGAGAACGCTTCGAGAGTCGGCGGACGAAGAATTGAGTGTAACTTTTGCACACGGTGTCCGTTTTGGGCCCATAAGAACTTTTTGGAAATGTAACGACCATTTTAGATTGAACTCACCACTTCGTCGTGACGTATGGGAGAGTTAAGCCATTTTTCAAAGAAATGAGCGCTTGTATATTTAGAACGCTGCGAGAGTCGGCGGACGAAGAATTGAGCGTACCTTTTGCACACGGTGTCCGTTTTGGGCCCATAAGAACTTTTTGGAAATCTAGCGACCGTTTTGGATTGAACTCTCCACTTCATCATGATGTACGAGGGATTTTGGCCATTTTTCGAAAGAATGAGCACTTGCATATTTAGAACGGTTGGAGAGTCGGCGGACGAAGAATTGAGGGTGACTTTTGCACACGTTGTCCGTTTTGGGCCCATAATAACTTTTTGGAAATGTAGCGACCGTTTTGGATTGAACTCACCACTTCGTCGTAACGTATGGGGAAGTTAATTCATTTTTCGAAGGAATGAGTGCTTGTATATTGAGAACGCTTGGAGAGTCGGCGGACGAAGAATTGAGCGTACCTTTTGCACACGGTGTCCGTTTTGGGCCCATAAGAACTTTTTGGAAATGTAGCGACCATTTTGGATTGAACTCCCCACTTCGTCGTAACGTATGGGGAAGTTAATTCATTTTTCGAAGGAATGAGTGCTTGTATATTGAGAACGCTTCGAGAGTCGGCGGACGAAGAATTGAGCGTAACTTTTGCACACGGTGTTCGTTTTGGGCCCATAAGAACTTTTTGGAAATGTAGCGACCGTTTTGGATTGAAGTCTCCACTTCGTCGTGACGTGCGAGTGATTTTGGCCATTTTTCAAAAGAAATAGCACTTGCATATTTAGAACGGTTGGAGAGTCGGCGGACGAAAAATTGAGCGTCACTTTTGCACACGGTGTCCATTTTGGGCCCATAAGAACTTTTTGGAAATGTAGCGACCATTTTGGATTGAACTCACCACTTCGTCATGACGTATAGGGGAGTTCAATCATTTTTTGAAAGAATGAGCACTTGCATATTTGGAACGCTTGGATTGTCGGCGTACGAAGAATTGAGCGTAACTTTTGCACACGGTGTCCGTTTTGGGTCCATAAGTACTTTTTGGAAATGTAGTGACCGTTTTGGATTGAACTCACTACTTCATCATGACGTACGAGTGATTTTAGCCATTTTTTGAATGAATGAGTGCTTGTATATTGAGAACGCTTGGAGAGTCAACGGACGAAGAATTAAGCGTAACTTTTGCACACGGTGTCCGTTTTAGGCCCATAAGAACTTTTTGGAAATGTAGCGACCATTTTGTACTGAACTCACCGCTTCGTCGTGACGTATGGGAGAGTTAAGCATTTTTCGAACGAATGAGCGCTTGTATATTGAGAACGCTTGGATTGACAGCGTACAAAGAATTGATCGTAACTTTTGCACACGGTGTCCGTTTTGGGCCCATAAGAACTTTTTATAAATGTACCGACCGTTTTGGATTGAACTCACCACTTCATCGTGACTTATGGGGGAGTTCAACCATTTTTCGAAAGATTGAGCACTGGCATATTTGGAACGCTTGGATTGTCGGCGTACGAAGAATTGAGCGTAACTTTTGCACACGGTGTCCGTTTTGGGCCAATTAGAACTTTTTTGGAAATGTAGCGACCGTTTTGGATTGAACTCACCACTTCGTCGTGACGTGCGAGTGATTTTGGCCATTTTTCAAAAGAAATAGCCCTTGCATATTTAGAACGGTTGGAGAGTCGGCGGATGAAGAATTGGACGTAACTTTTGCACACGGTGTCCGTTTTGGGCCCATAAGAACTTTTTGGAAATGTAGCGATCGTTTTGGATTGAACTCACCA
>NW_019267515.1:0-5660 GCF_002742605.1 Olea europaea var. sylvestris | reverse complement strand
CATGTACACTATGGTGTACACTTTAGTTTACACTTTGGCACGTGACATTACCCTGTTGGACAGTTTAAATTTCAAACAGTTTTCCCATCCAATTGACACTTGACAACAATGCGAGTGTCAAATAAGGTATCGAAAATCAGCTTACAAATAGCAAAGTTCAATTGGTAAGGACCTTGCTACATGTACACAATGGTGTACACTTTAGTTTACACGTTACCAAGTGACATTACCCTGTTGGATAGTATAAATTTCAAACAGTTTTTCCATCCATTTGACACTGGACAACAATGCAAGTGTCGAACAACGTGTCGAAAATCTGTGTACAAATAGCAAAGTTCAATCGGTAATGACCTTGCTACATGTATACGGTGGTGTTCACTTTAGTTTACACGTTACCTCGTGAAATTACCCAATTGGACAGTATAAATTTCAAATAGTTTTTCCATCTATTTGACACTTGACAACAATGCAAGTGTCAAACAACGTGTCAAAAATCAGTGTACATATAGCAAAGTTCAATCGGTAAGAACCTTACTACATATTCAAAACCCCAATTATGATATCCTTTCTCTCCCACTTCACACCTCAGAACGCACCTTTCTTATAGAGAAAAACACGCTAGGCAAAGTGCTACAAAAAGAACTCTGATCGATTTTTGAGTCTATCTATCAGAGGAGATCCTAGGAAAAATGTAAACGATTCTTTCGTTTCTTTGGGCCACTGGCAATCTGGTGGGAGTTGGGCTATATCAAGACCAATGCTACGAGCTTCTAGAGTACAATGGGACCTTCGTAAAGTTGATCGTTATGAGTGTTATGACGAATTTGATTGGGAGGTTCAAGTGCCACGTGACGTTACCCTGTTGGACAGTTTTAAATTTCAAACAGTTTTCCCATCCAATTGACACTTGACAACAATACAAGTGTCAAACAACGTGTCAAAAATCAGCGTACAAATAGCAAAGTTCAATCGATAAGGACCTTGCTATATGCACACAATGGTGTACACTTTAGTTTACACTTTAACACGTGACATTATCCTGTTGGACAGTAGAAACTTCAAACAGTTTTTTCATCCAATTGACACTTGAAAACAATGCAAGTGTCAAACAACGTGTCAAAAATTAGCGTACAAATAGCAAAGTTCAATCGGTGAGGACCTTGCGACATGTACACTATGGTGTACACATTAGTTTACACCTTTCCAAGGGACATTACCCTATCTAACAGTTTAAATTTCAAACATTTTTCCCATCCAATTGACACTCGACAACAATACAAGTGTCAAACAATGTGTCAAAAATCAGTGTACAAATAGCAAAGTTCAATCGATAAGAACCTTGCTACATTTACACTATGGTGTACACTTTAGTTTACACTTAGGCACGTGATATTAACCTGTTGGACAATTTAAATTTCAAACGGTTTTCCCATCCAATAGACACTTGACAACAATGCGAGTGTCAAACAACGTGTTGAAAATCAGCACACAAATAGCAAAGTTTAATTGATAAGGACCTTGCTACATGTACACGATGGTGTACAATTTAGTTTACACATTACTACATGACATTACCCTATTGGACAGTATAAATTTCAAACAGTTTTGACATCCATTAGACACTTGATAACAATGTAAGTGTCAAACAACGTGTCGAAAATCTGTGTACAAATAGCAAAGTTCAATTGGTAAGGACCTTACAACATGTACACTATGGTGTACACTTTAGTTTACACCTTTCCATGTGACATTAACCTGTTGGATAGTTTAAATTTCAAATAATTTTTCCATCCAATTGGCACTTGACAACAATACGAGTGTCAAACAACGTGTCGAAAATCAGCATACAAACAGCAAAGTTCAATTGATAAGGACCTTGCTACATGTACATGATGGTATACACTTTAGTTTACACATTACCACATGACATTACCCTATTGGACAGTATAAATTTCAAATAATTTTTACATCCATTAGACACTTGATAACAATGCAAGTGTCAAACAACGTGTCGAAAATCTGTGTACAAATAGCAAAGTTCAATCGGTAAGGACCTTACGACATGTACACTATGGTGTACACTTTAGTTTACACCTTTCCACGTGACATTAACCTGTTGGATAGTTTAAATTTCAAATAATTTTTCCATCCAATTGGCACTTGACAACAATGCGAGTGTCAAACAACATGTCAAAAATCAGTCTACAAATAACAAAGTTCAATTGGTAAGAACATTGCCACATGTACACTATGGTATACACTTTAGTTTACATTTCGCCACGTGACACTACCCTGTTGGACAGTTTAAATTTCAAATAGTTTTTCCATCCAATTAACACTTGACTACAATGGAAGTGTGAAACAACGTGTCAAAAATCAGTGTACAAATAGCAAAGTTGAACCGGCAAAAACCTTGCTACATTTACACTGTGGTGTACACTTTAGTTTACACTTTGCCACGTGACATTACCCTATTGGACAGTTTAAATTTCAAACAGTTTTTCAATTCAATTGACACTTGATAACAATGCAAGTGTAAAACAACGTTTCAAAAATTAGTGTACAAATAGCAAATTTCAATCGGTAAGAACCTTGCTACATGTACACTATGGTGTATACTTTAATTTACACTTTGCCACATGACATTACCCAGTTAGACATTTTAAATTTCTAATATTTTTTCCATCCAATTGACAGTTGACAACAATGCAAGTGTCAAACGTGTAAAAACTCAGTTTACAACTAGTAAAGTTCAATTGGTAAGAACCCTGCGATATGCACACTATGGTGTACAGTTTAGTTTAGTCCTTTCCACGTGACATTACCCTATCTAACAGTTTAAATTTCAAACAGTTTACCCATCCAATCGATACTTGACAACAATGCAAGTGTCAAACAACGTGCCAAAAATTAGTGTACAAATTGCAAAGTTCAATCGGTAAGAACCTTACTACACGTACTCTATGGGGTACACTATCGTTCACACTTTACCACGTAACATTGCCCTGTTGGATTGTTTAAATTTCAAACAGTTTTTTCATCCAATTGACACTTGACAACAATGCGAGTGTCAAACAACGTGTCGAAAATCAGTGTACAAATAGCAAAGTTCAATTGGTAAAAACCTTACCACATGTACACTATGGTGTACACTTTAGTTTACACTTTGCCACGCGATATTACACTGCTAGACAGTTTAAATTTCAAATAGTTTTCCCATCCAATTGACACTTGACAACAATGCAAGTGTCTAAAAAGTGTCAAGTGTCAATTGGATAGAAAAACTGTTTAAAATTTAAACTGGCCAACAAGTCAATGTCACGTGGAAAGGTGTCAACTAAAGTGTACACCATAGTGTACATGTCGCAAAGTCCTTACTGATTGAACGTTTCTATTTGTACACAAATTTTCGACACGTTGTTTGAGACTTGCATTGTTTTCAAGTTTCAAATGGATGTAAAAATGGTTTGAAATTTATACTATCCAATAGGGTAATGGCACGTGGTACCGTATAAACTAAAGTGTACACCATCGTGTACATGGAGCAAGGTCCTTACCGATTGAACTTTGCTATTTGTTTGCTGATTTTCGACACATTGTTTGACAGTTGCATTGTTGTCAAATGTCAATTGGATGGGAAAACTATTTGAAATTTAAACTGTCCAACCGGGTAACATCACGTGGCAAAGTGTAAATGATAGTGTACACCATAGTTTACATGTAGCAAGGTTCTTACCGATTGAACTTTGCTATTTGTACACTGATTTTTGACACGTTGTTTGACACTTGTATTGTTGTCAAGGGTTAATTGGATGGAAAAACTATTTTAAATTTAAACTGTTAGATAGGGTAATGACACATGGAAAGGTGTAAACTAAAGTGTACACCATAGTCTACATGTCGAATGGTCCTTACCGATTGAACTTTGCTATTTCTACACAAATTTTTGACACGTTGTTTGACACTTGTATTGTTGTCAAGTGTCAAATAGATAGAAAAATTGTTTGAAATTTATACTGTCCAATAGGGTAATGTCACATGGTAACGTGTAAACTAAAGTGTACACCATTGTGTACATGTAGCGAGGTCCTTACTGATTGAACTTTGTTATTTGTATGCTGATTTTCGACACGTTTTTTGACACATACATTGTTGTCAAGTGTCAATTGGATGGGAAAACTGTTTGAAATCTAAACTGTCCAACACGGAAACGTCACGTGGCAAAGTGTAAACTAAAGTGTACACCATAGTGTACATGTAGTAAGGTTCATACCTATTGAACTTTGCTATTTGTACACTGATTTTTGACACTTTGTTTGACACTTGCATTGTTGTCCAGTGTCAAATGGGTGGAAAAATAGTTTGAAATTTATACTGTCCAACAGGTAAATGTCACGTGGTAACGTGTAAACTAAAGTGTACACCATTGTGCACATGTAGCAAGGTTTTTACCTATTGAACTTTGCTATTTGTAAACTGATTTTTGACAAGTTGTTTGACACTTGCATTGTTGTCAAGTATCAATTGGATGGGTAAACTGTTTGAAATTTAAATAGCTAGATAGGGTAATGTCACGTGGAAAGGTTTAAACTAAAGTGTACACCATAGTGTACATGTCACAATGTCCTTACCGATTGAACTTTGCTATTTGTACCCAGATTTTCGACACGTTGTTTGACACTTGCATTGTTGTCGAGTGTCAAATGGATGTAAAACGTGCTTAAAATTTATACTGTCAAACTGGGTAATGTCACGTGGTAACGTGTAAACTAAAGTGAACACCATCGTATACAAGTAGCAAGGTCCTTACCGATTGAACTTTGCTTTTTGTACACGAGTGTCAAACAACGTGTCGAAAATCAGTGTACAAATAGCAAAGTTCAATTGGTAAGAACCTTGCCACATGTACACTATGGTGTACACTTAAGTTTACACTTCGCCACGTGACCTTACCCTGTTAGATAGTTTAAATTTTAAATAATTTTCCCATCCAATTGACACTTGACTACAATGGAAGTGTGAAATACCGAGTCGAAAATCAGTGTACAAATAGCAAAGTTCAATTGGTAAAAACCTTGCTACATGTATACTGTGGTGTACACTTTAGTTTACACATTACCACGTGACATTACCCTGTTGGACAGTTTAAATTTCCAACAGTTTTTCCATCCAATTGACACTTGACAACAATGCAAGGGTTAAACAACGTGTCAAAAATTAGTGTACAAATAGCAAATTTCAATCGTTAAGAACCTTGCTACATGTACACTATGGTGTATACTTTAATTTACACTTTGCCAAGTGACATTACCCAGTTGGACATTTTAAATTTCTAATAGCTTTCCCATCCAATTGACAGTTGACAACAATGCAAGTGTCAAACGTGTAAAAACTCAATGTACAAATAGTGAAGTTCAATCGATAAGAACCCTGCGACATGTACACTACAGAGTACACTTTAGTTTACACTTTGCCACTTGAGACTACCATGCTGGACAATGTAAATTTCAAACAATTTTCCATCTAAAAGCTACTTGACAACAATGCAAGTGTTAAACAACGTGTTGAAAATTAGTATACAAATAGCACAGTTCAATTGGTAAGAACCTTGCTACACGTACACTATGGGGTACACTTTAGTTTACACTTTGCCACGTAAC
>NW_019267514.1:0-5662 GCF_002742605.1 Olea europaea var. sylvestris | reverse complement strand
GGTGAGTTCAATCCAAAACGGTCGCTACATTTTCAAAAAGTTCTTATGGGCCCAAAATGGACACCGTGTGCAAAAGTTACGCTGAATTCTTCGTCTGCTGACTCTCCAAGCATTCTCAATATACAAGTGCTTATTCTTTCGAAAAATGGCCAAAATCCCTCGTACGTCACGATGAAGTGGTGAGTTCAATCCAAAACGGTCGCTACATTTCCAAAAAGGTCCTATGGGCCCCAAACGGACACCGTGTGCTAAAGTTACGCTCAATTCTTCATCCGTCGACTCTCCAAGCGTTCTCAATATACAAGCGCTCATTCCTTCGAAAAATGGCTAAAATCACTCGTACGTCACGACGAAGTGGTGAGTTCAATCCAAAACAGTCGCAACATTTCCAAAAAGTTCTTATGGGCCCAAAACGGACACCGTGTGCAAAAGTTACGCTCAATTCTTCGTACGCCGACAATCCAAGCGTTCCAAATATGCAAGTGCTAATTCTTTGGAAAAATAGTTGAACTCCCCCATACGTCACGACGAAGTGGTGAGTTCAATCCAAAACGGTCGCTACATTTCCAAAAAGATCTTATGGGCCCAAAACGGACACCATCTGCAAAAGTTACGCTCAATTCTTCGTACGCCGACAATCCAAGCGTTCCAAACATGCAAGTGCTCATTCTTTCGAAAAATGGTTGTACTCCCCCATACGTCACGACGAAGTGGTGAATTCAATCCAAAACGGTCGCTACATTTCCAAAAAGTTCTTATGGGCCCAAAACAGACACCGTGTGCAAAAGGTACGCTCAATTCTTCGTCCGCCGACTCTCCAAGCGTTCTCAATATACAAGCGCTCATTCCTTCGAAAAATTGCCAAAATCACTCATACGTCACGACGAAGTGGTGAATTCAATCCAAAACGGTCGCTACATTTCCAAAAAGTTCTTATGGGCTCAAAACGGACACCGTGTGCAAAAGTTACGCTAAATTCTTCGTCCGCCGACTCTCCAAGCGTTATCAATATACAAGCGCTCATTCCTATAAAAAATGGCCAAAATTACTCGTACGTCACGACGAAGTCGTGAGTTCAATCCAAAACGGTCGCTACGTTTCCAAAAAGTACTTATGGGCCCAAAACGGAAACCGCGTGCAAAAGTTGCGCTCAATTCTTCGTCCGCCGACTCTCCAAGCGTTCTCAATATACAAGCGCTCATTCCTATAAAAAATGGCCAAAATTACTCGTACGTCACGACGAAGTGGTGAGTTCAATCCAAACGGTCGCTACATTTCCAAAAAGTACTTATGGGCCCAAAACGGAAACCGCGTGCAAAAGTTGCGCTCAATTCTTCGTCCGCCGACTCTCCAAGCGTTCTCAATATACAAGCGCTCATTCCTATAAAAAATGGCCAAAATTACTCGTACGTCACGACGAAGTCGTGAGTTCAATCCAAAACGGTCACTACATTTCCAAAAAGTTCTTATGGGCCCAAAACGTACACTGTGTGCAAAAGTTACGCTCAATTCTTCGTCGGCCGACTCTCCAAGCATTCTCAATATACAAGAGCTCATTCCTTCGAAAAATGGCCAAAATCACTTGTACGTCACGACGAAGTGGTGAGTTCAATCCAAAACGGTCGCTACATTTCCAAAAAGTTCTTATGGGCCCAAAACGGACACGGTGTGCAAAAGTTACGCTCAATTCTTCGTCCGCCGACTCTCCAAGCGTTCTCAATATACAAGCATTCATTCCTTCGAAAAATGGGTAAAATCACTCGTACGTCATGACGAAGTGGAGAGTTCAATCCAAAACGGTCGCTACATTTCCAAAAAGTACTTATGGGCCCAAAACGGACACCTTGTGCAAAAGTTACGCTCAATTCTTCGTACGCCGACAATCCAAGCGTTCCAAATATGCAAGTGCTCAATCTTTCGAAAAATGGTTGTACTCCCCCATACGTCACGACGAAGTGGTGAGTTCAATCCAAAACGGTCGCTACATTTCCAAAAAGTTCTTATGGGCCCAAAACGGACACCGTGCGCAAAAGTTACGCTGAATTCTTCGTCCGCCGACTCTCCAAGCGTTCCAAGTATGCCAGTGCTCAATCTTTCGAAAAATTGTCGAAATACCTCGGACATCACGATGAATTCGTGAGTGCAATCCAAAACGGTCGCTACATGTCCAAAAAGTGCTTATGGGCCCAAAACGGACACCGTGCGCAAAAGTTACGCTGAATTCTTCGTCCGCCGACTCTCCAAGCGTTCCAAGTATGCCAGTGCTCAATCTTTCGAAAAATGGTTGTACTCCCCCATACGTCACGACGAAGTGGTGAGTTCAATCCAAAACGGTCGCTACATTTTCAAAAAGTTCTTATGGGCCCAAAACGGACACCGTGCGCAAAAGTTACGCTGAATTCTTCGTCCGCCGACTCTCCAAGCATTCTCAATATACAAGTGCTTATTCTTTCGAAAAATGGCCAAAATCCCTCGTACGTCACGACGAAGTGGTGAGTTCAATGCAGAACGGTCGCTACATTTCCAAAAAGGTCCTATGGGCCGAAAACGGACACCGTGTGCTAAAGTTACGCTCAATTCTTCGTACATCGACAATTCAAGCGTTCCAAATATGCAAGTGCTCATTCTTTCAAAAAATGGTTGTACGCCCCTATACGTCACTGCGAAGTGGTGAATTCAATCCAAAACGGTCGCAACATTTCCAAAAAGTTCTTATGGGCCCAAAACGGACACCGTGTGCAAAAGTTACGCTCAATTCTTGTTACGTCGACTCTCCAAGCGTTCTCAATATACAAGTGCTTATTCTTTTGAAAAATGGCCAAAATCCCTTGTACGTCACGGCGAAGTGGTGAGTTCAATCCAAAGCGGTCGCTACATTTCCAAAAAGTACTTATGGACCCGAAACGGACACCGTGTGCTAAAGTTACGCTCAATTCTTCGTCCGCCAACTCTCCAACCGTTCTAAATATGCAAGTGCTCATTCTTTTGAAAAATTGCCAAAATCCCTCGTATGTCACGACGAAATTGTGAGGTCAATCCAAAATGGTCGCTACATTTCCAAAAAGTACTTATGGGCCCAAAATGGACACCGTGTGCAAAAGTTACACTCAATTCTTCGTACGCTAACAATCCTAGCGTTCCAAATATGCTAGTGCCCATTCTTTCAAAAAATGGCTGAACTCCCCCATACGTCATGACGAAGTGGCAAGTTCAATCCAAAACGGTCGCTACATTTCCAAAAAGTGCTTATGGGCCCAAAACGGACCCCGTGTGCAAAAGTTACGCTCAATTCTTCGTACATCGACAATTCAAGCGTTCCAAACATGCACGCGCTCATTCTTTCGAAAAATGGCTAAACTCCCCCATACGTCACGACGAAGTGGTGAGTTCAATCCAAAACGGTCGCTACATTTTCAAAAAGTTCTTATGGGCCCAAAACGGACACTGTGTGCAAAAGTTACGCTCAATTCTTCGTCCGCCGACTCTCCAAGCGTTCTCAATAAACAAGCGCTCATTCCTTCAAAAAATGGCCAAAATCACTCGTACGTCACAACGAAGTGGGGAGTTTAGTCCAAAACGGTCGCTACATTTCCAAAAAGTACTTATGGGCCCAAAACGGACACCGTGTGCAAAAGTTACGCTCAATTCTTCGTACGCCGACAATCCGAGCGCCCCAAATATGCAAGTACTCGTTCTTTCGAAAAATGGTTGAACTCCCCCATACGTCACGACGAAGTGGTGAGTTCAACCCAAAACGGTATTTACATTTCCAAAAAGTTCTTATGGGCCCAAAACGGACATCGTGTGCAAAAGTTAAACTCAATTCTTCGTCCGCCGACTCTCCAAGCGTTCTCAATATACGAGTGCTTATTCTTTCGGAAAATGGCCAAAATCCCTTGTACGTCACGACGAAGTGGTGAGTTCAATCCAAAACGGTCGCTACATTTCCAAAAAGTTCTTATGGTCCCAAAACGGACACCGTGTGCAAAAGTTACAATCAATTCTTCGTCCGCTGACTCTCCATGCGTTCTCAATATACAAGCGCTCATTCCTTCGAAAAATGGCTAAAATCAGTCGTACGTCACGACGAAGTTGTGAGTTCAATCCAAAATGATCGCTACATTTCCAAAAAGTACTTATGGGCCAAAAACGGACACCGTGTGCAAAAGTTACGCTCAATTCTTCGTACGCCGACAATCCTAGCCTTCCAAATATGCAAGTGCCCATTCTTTCGAAAAATGGCTGAACTCCCCCAAACGTCATGATGAAGTGGCGAGTTCAATCCAAAACGGTCGCTACATTTCCAAAAAGTTCTTATGGGCCCAAAACGGATACCGTGTGCAAAAGTTACGCTCAATTCTTCGTCTGCCGACTCTCCAACCGTTCTAAATATGCAAGTGCTCATTCTTTCGAAAAATGGCCAAAATCCCATGTACGTCACGATGAAGTGGTGAGTTCATTCCAAAACGGTCGCTACATTTCCAAAAAGTTCTTATGGGCCCAAAACGGACACCGTGTGCAAAAGTTACGCTCAATTCTTCGTACGCCGACAATCCGAGCGCCCCAAATATTCAAGTGCTCGTTCTTTCGAAAAATGGTTGAACTCCCCCATACGTCACGACGAAGTGGTGAGTTCAACCCAAAACGGTATTTACATTTCCAAAAAGTTCTTATGGGCCCAAAACGGACACCGTGTGCAATAGTTACGCTCAATTCTTCGTCCGCCGACTCTCCAAGCGTTCTCAATATACAAGTGCTTATTCTTTTGAAAAATGGCCAAAATCCCTTGTACGTCACGATGAAGAGGTGAGTTCAATCCAAAGCGGTCGCTACATTTCCAAAAAGTTCTTATGGGCCCAAAACGGACACCGTGTGCAAAAGTTACGCTCAATTCTTCGTCCGCTGACTCTCCAAGCGTTCTCAATATACAAGCGCTCATTCCTTCAAAAAATGGCCAAAATCACTCGTGTGTCATGGCCAAGTGGTGAGTTCAATCCAAAACGGTCGCTACATTTCCAAAATGTACTTATGGGCCCAAAACGGACACCGTGTGCAAAAGTTACGCTCAATTCTTCGTACGCCGACTCTCCAAGCGTTCTCAATAAACAAGCGTTCATTCCTTCGAAAAATGGCCAAAATCCCTTTTACGTCATGATGAAGTGGTGAGTTCAATCCAAAACGGTTGCTACATTTCCAAAAAGTTCTTATGGGACAAAACGGACACTGCGTGCAAAAGTTACGCTCAATTCTTCGGCCGCCGACTCTCCAAGCGTTCTCAATATACAAGCGCTCATTCCTTCAAAAAATGGCCAAAATCAGTCGTACGTCACGACGAAGTGGTGAGTTCAATCCAAAACAGTCGCTACATTTCCAAAAAGTTCTTATGGGCCCAAAACGGACACCGTGTGCAAACGTTACGCACAATTCTTCGTACGCCGACAATCCAAGCGCTCCAAATATGCTAGTGCTCGTTCTTTCGAAAAATGGTTGAACTCCCCCATACGTTAGGAAAAAGTGGTGAGTTCAATCCAAAACGATCGTTAGTTTTCCTAAAAGTTCTTATGGGACAAAACGGACATTGCGTGCAAAAGTTACGCTCAATTCTTCGGCCGCCGACTCTCCAAGCGTTCTCAATAAACAAGCGCTCATTCCTTCAAAAAAT
>NW_019267513.1:0-5668 GCF_002742605.1 Olea europaea var. sylvestris | reverse complement strand
TTTTTGCAAATTAGTAGTCTAACTCCATTGGAATCGAGCCAATGAAAAGTGTTTTTCCGATTTCATGATACCTTGGGGTTTGACCGTTTTCGGCAAATTACTAGTCTAATTCTGTTGGAATCGAGCCAATGAAAAGTGGTTTTCGATTTCATGATATCTTCGGGTTTCTTCATTTTTAGTGAACTGCTAGTCTAATTCGATTTGAATCGAGCCAATGAAAAGTGGGCTTTGATTTCATGTTAACTTCGGGTTTGTTAATTTTTGGCAAATTGATAGTCTAATTCAATTGTAATTGAGCCAATGAAAAGCTGCTTTTGATTTCATGATAACTTTGGGTTTGTTCATTTTTGTCGAAATGCTAGTCTAATTCGATTGGAATGGAGCCAATGCAAAGTGGTTTTTAATTTCATGATAACTTCGGTTTGTTCATTTTTGGCGAATTGCTAGTCTAATTCGATTGGAATCGTGCCAATGAAAAGTGTTTATTGATTTCATGATACCTTAGGGTTTGATCATTTTCAAAAAATTGCTAGTCTAATTCAATTGGAATTGAGCAAATGAAAAGTGGTTTTCGATTCCATGAAACTTTGGGTTTGTTCGTTTTTGGCGAATTGTCAGTCTAATTTGATTGGAATCTAGCCAATGAAAAGTGGTTTTTGATTTGTTGATAACTTTGGGCTTGATCGTTTTCAGAAAATTGCAGGTCTAATTCGATTGGAATTGAGCCAACTAAAAGTGGTTTTTGATTTCATGATAACTTTGGGTTTCTTCTTTTTAGGCGAACTGCAAGTCTAATTCGATCGGAATCGAGTCAACGAAAAGTGATTTTTGATTTCATGATAACTTTGGGTTTGTTCGTTTTCGGTGAATTTCTTGTCTAATTCGATTGGAATCGAGTCAATGAAAAGTGGTTTTTGATTTCATGATAACTTTGGGTCCGATCGTTTTCGGCAAATTGCTAGTCCATTTCGATTAGAATCGAGCCAATGAAAAGTGGTGTTTGATTTAATGAAAAACTTCTGGCTTGTTCACCTTTGGCGAATTGCTAGTCTAATTCGATTGGAATCGAGCAAATGAAAAGTGGTTTTCGATTTCATGACAACTTTGGGTTTGATCATTTTCGACGAATTGCAAGTCCGATTCGATTGGAATCGACCCATTGAAAAGTGGCTTTCGATTTCAGATAACTTCGGGTTTGATCATTTTTGAAAAATTGCTAGTCTAATTCGGTTGGAATCGAGCCAATGAAAAGTGGTTTTTGATTTCATGATAACTTCGGATTTGATCATTTTCGGATAATTGCTAGTCCAATTCGATTGGAATCAAGGCAACGAAAAGTGGTTTTTGATTTCATGATAACTTCGGGTTTGCTCGTTTTTAGAGAATTGCTAGTCTAATTCGGTTGGAATTGAGCGAATGAAAAGTGGTTTTCGATTTCATGATAAGTTCGGGTTTGTTCTTTTTGGCAAATTACGAGTCCAATTCGATTGGAATCGAGCCAAGGAAAAGCGGTTTTTGATTTCATGATAACTTCGGGTTTGTTCATTTTCGGTGAATTGCTAGTCTAATTCGATTGGAATCGAGCCAATGAAAAGTGGATACGATTTCATGATAACTTCGCGTTTGTTCATTTGTGGCGAATTGCTAGTCTTATTCGATTAGAATTGAGCTAACGAAAAGTGGCTTTCGATTTCATTATAACATTGGGTTTGTTTGTCTTTAGCAAATTGCAAGTCTAATTCTATTGGAATCGAGCCAATTGAAAGTGGTTTTTGATTTCATGACAACTTTGGGTTTGATCATTTTCGGCAAATTGCTAGTCTAATTCGATTGAAATCGAGCCATTAAAAAGTGGTTTTTTCTTTCATTATAACTTCGGGTTTTTTCAATTCTGGCGAATTGCTAGTCTAATTGGATTGGAATTAAGCCAATGAAAAGTGGCTTTTGATTACATGATAACTTCGTGTTTGTTCATTTTTGGAGAAATGCTAGTCTAATTCGACTGGAATCGAACCAACGAAAAGTGGTTTTTGATTTCATGATAACTTCGGGTCTGTTCATTTTTTGCGAAATGCTGGACTAATTCGATTGGAATCGAGCCAATGAAAAGTAGTTTTTGATTTCATGACAACATCGGGTTTGTTCGTATTTGGCAATTTAATAGTTTAATTCGATTGGAATCGAGCCAATGAAAAGTGGGTTTTCATTTCATGATAACGTCGGGTTTATTCATTTTTTGGCGAACTGCTAGTCTAGTTCGATTGGAATCGAGCCGATGAAAAGTGGTTTTTGATTTCATGATAACTTCGATTTTGATTGTTTTCAAAAAGTGCTAGTCTAATTCGATTGGAACCGTGCCAATGAAAAGTGGTTTCTGATTTCATGATAAGTTCGGGTTTTATCATTTTCGACGAATTGCCAATCTAATTCGATTGGAATCGAGCCAATGAAAAGTTGTTTTTAATTTCATGATAACTTCGGGTTTGTTCATTTTCAGCTAATTGCTAGTCTAATTCGATTGGAATCGAGCAAATGAAAAGTGGTTTTTGATTTCATGATAACTTCGGGTTTGATCATTTTTGGCGAATTGCTAGTCCAATTCGATTGGAATCGAGCCAATGAAAAGTGGTTTTCGATTTCATGATAACTTCGGGTTTGATCATTTTCGAAAAATTGCTTGTCTAATTCGGTTGGAATCGAGCCAATGAAAACTGATTTTTGATTTCATGATAACTTCGGGTTTGATCATTTTCGGCGAATTGCAACTCTAATTCGATTGGAATCAAGCCAACAAAAAGTGGCTTTCGATTTCATGATAACTCCGGGTTTGATCATTTTCGAAAAATTGCTAGTCTAATTCGGTTTGAATTGAGCGAATTAAAAGTGGTTTTTGATTTCATGATAACTTCGGGTTTGATCAATTTCGATAAATTGCTAGTCCAATTGGATTGGAATCGAGCCAACGAAAAGTGGTTTTTATTTCATGATAACTTTGGGTTTGTTCATTTTCGGAGAAATGCTAGTCTAATTCGATTGTAATCGAGCGAATGAAAAGTGGTTTTTGATTTCATGATAACTTCGGGTATGTTCATTTTCGGTGAATTGCTAGTCTAATTCGATTGGAATCGAGCCAATGAAAAGTGGTTTTGATTTCATGATAACTTCGGGTTTGTTCATTTTCGGTGAATTGCTAGTCTAATTCGATTGGAATCGAGCCAATGAAAAGTGGTTTTGATTTCATGATAACTTCGGGTTTGTTCATTTTTTACGAATTGCTAGTCTTATTCGATTAGAATCGAGCTAACGAAAAGTGGCTTTCGATTTCATGATAACATCGGGTTTGTTCGTCTTTGGTGAATTGCAAGTCTAATTCTATTGGAATCGAGCCAATTGAAAGTGGTTTTTGGTTTCATGACAACTTCGAGTTTGATCGTTTTCGACAAATTGCTAGACTAATTCGATTGGAATCGAACCATTAAAAAATGGTTTTTGCTTTCATTATAAATTCATGTTTTTTCATTTTTGGCGAATTGCTAGTCTAATTGGATTGGAACCAAGCCAATAAAAAGTGGCTTTCGATTTCATGACAACTTCATGTTTGTTCATTTTCGGAGAAAAACTAGTCTAATTCGATTGGAATCGAACCAATGAAAAGTAGTTTTTGATTTCATGATAACTTCGGGTTTGACCATTTTCGAAAAATTGATAGTCTAATTCGGTTGGACTCGAGCCAATGAAAAGTGATTTTCGATTTCATGATAACTTCGGGTTTGATCAATTTCGGCAAATTGCTAGTCCAATTCGATTGGAATCGAGCCAAAGAAAAGTGGTTTTTGATTTCATGATTACTTCAGGTTTGATCATTTTCGACGAATTGCCAGTCTAATTCGATTGGAATCGAGCCAATTGAAAAGCTGTTTTTGATTTAATGATAACTTCGGGTTTTTTCATTTTCGGCTAATTGCTAGTCTAATTCGATTGGAATCGAGCAAATGTAAAGTGGTTTTTGATTTCATGATAACATCGGGTTTATTCTACTTTGGGAAATTGCTCGTCTAATTCGATTGGAATCGAACCAGTGAAAAGTGGCTTTTGATTTCATGATAACATCGGGTTTATTCGTCTTTGGCAAATTGCTAGTTTAATTCGATTGGAATCGAGCCAATGAAAAGTGGTTTTTGATTTCATGATAACGTCGGGTTTGTTCATTTTTGGCGAATTGCTAGTCTAATTCGATTGGAATTGAGCCGATGAAAAGTGGTTTTTGATTTCATGATAACTTTGGTTTTGATCATTTTCGACGAATTGCTAGTCTAATTCGATTGGAATCGAGCTAATGAAAAGTTGTTTTGATTTCATGATAACTTCGGGTTTGTTTGTTTTTGACGATTTGCCAGTCTATTTCGATTAGAATTGAGCCAATGAAAAGTGGCTTTCTATTTCATGATAACATCAGGTTTATTCGTCTTTGGGAAATTGCTCGTCTAATTAGATTGGAATCAAACCAATGAAATGTGGTTTTTGATTTTATGATAACATCAGGTTTGTTCGTCTTTTGCAAATCGCTAGTCCAATTGGATTGGAATCGAGCCAATGAAAAGTGGTTTTTGATTTCATGATAACATCGGGTTTGTTCATTTTTGACGAAATGCTAGTCTAATTCGATTTGAATCGAGGCAATGAAAAGTGGTGTTTGATTTCATGATAACTCCGGATTTGATCGTTTTCGAAAATTGCTAGTCTAATTCGATTGGAACTGAGCCAATGAAAAGTGGTTTTTGATTTCATGATAACTTCGAGTTTGATCATTTTCGACGAATTGCCAGTCTAATTCGATAGGATTCTAGCCAATGAAAAGTTGTTTTTGATTTCATAATAACTTCGGGTTTGTTCAGTTTCAGCTAATTGCTAGTCTAATTCGATTGGAATCGAGCAAATAAAAGTGGATTTTGATTTCATTATAACTTCGGGTTTGATCATTTACGGTAAATTGCTTGTCCAATTCGATTGGAATCGAGCCAATGAAAAGTGGCTTTCGATTTCATGATAATTTCAGGTTTGTTCATTTTTGGAGAACTGCTAGTCTAATTTTGTTGGAATCGAGCGAATGAAAAGTGGTTTTCAATTTCATGATAACATCGGGTTTGTTCGTCTTTGGCAAATTGTAAGTCTAATTCTATTGGAATCAAGCCGATTGAAAGCTGTTTTTGATTTCATGACAACTTCGGGCTTGATCGTTTTCAGCAAATTGCTAGTCTAATTCGATTGGAATCGAGCCATTAGAAAGTGGTTTTTGATTTCTTTATAGATTCGGATTTTTTCGTTTTTGGCGAATTGCTAGTCTAATTGGATTGGAATCAAGCCAATCAAAAGTGGCTTTCGATTTCATGATAAGTTCGAGTTTGTTCGTTTTTGGAGAAATGCTAGTCTAATTCGATTGGAATCGAACCTATAAAAAGTGGTTTTTGACTTCATGATAACTTCGGGTTTCTTCATTTTTTGCGAAATGCTAGTCTAATTCGATTGGAGAGCCAATGAAAAGTGGTTTTTGATTTCATTAAAACTTCGAGTTTGATCATTATCGATGAACTGCTAGTCTAATTCGATTGGAATCGACCCAATGAAAAGTGATTTTTGATTTCATGATAACTTCGGATTTGATCATTTT
>NW_019267512.1:0-5668 GCF_002742605.1 Olea europaea var. sylvestris | reverse complement strand
GCGAGTTTCCAATTAAATTTGACTAAAATTTCGCTTAAATTTGGTTCATCGGTGCAAGTCCAATCATATTTGACTAAAATTTCTTCTAGATTTTGTACGTTGGGGCGCTTCAAATCAAATATGACTACAATTTCATCTGAGTTTAATTTCCAATCAAATTTTAGTTAAATTTCATTAGGATTTTGTTGTTTGCCGTGTTTCTAATCAAGTTTGACTAAAATCTCACCTGAGTTTGGTTCATTGGTGCATTTCCAATCAAATTTGATAAAATTTTCATCTGGGTTTTGTTCATCGGTGGGTTTCTAATCAAAGTTAACTAAAATTTCTCGATGGTTCAGTTAAATGGCGCGTTTGCAATAAAATATGACTCAAATTTAGATTTTATTTTGTTCATTCACGGGTTTCCTATCAAATTTGACTAAAATTCCGCGTAGGTTTAGTTCATTAACGCATTTTCAATCAAATTTGACTAAAATTTGATCTGCGTTTCATTCATCGACGGGTTTCCAATCAAATTTGCCTAAAGTTTCACCTGGATTTTGTTAATTGGCAAATCAAAATTGACTAAAATTTCACCTGAATATTGTTCATTATCGTGTTTCCAACAAATTTAACTAAAATTTCACTTGAATTTGGTTTATTTGCGCGTTTTCAATCAAATTTGACAAAAATTTCATCTGAATTTTGTTCATTGGTGCGTTTCCAATCAAATTTGAGTAAAATTTCACATGAGTTTGATTCATTGGCGCGTTTCTAATCAAATTTAACTAAAATTTCACTTGGAATTCGGTCATTGACATGTTTCCAATCAAATTTGACAAAAATTTCACTTGAGTTAGGCTCATTGGCGTATTTCCATTCAAATTTGACTAAAATTTCATCTGAATGTTGTTCATTGGTGCGTTTCCAACCAAATTTGACTAAAATTTCACTTGAGTTTGTTTCATTGGCGCGTTTCCAATCAAATTTGACTAAAAATTCACCTGAAATTCGTTCATTGGCATATTTCAATCAAATTTGACTAAAATTTCACTTGAGTTTGGTTCATTGGCGCGTTTTCAATCAAATTTGACTAAAATTTTATCTGGATTTTGTTCGTTGTCGTGCTTCAAATCAAATATCACTACAATTTCATCTGAGTTTTGTTAAATGGGGCGTTTTCAATCAAATTTGAGTAAAATTTCATCTGGATTTTGTTCACTATTGCATTTCCAATCAAATTTGACTAAAATTTCACATGGATTTAGTTCATTGGTGCGCTTCCAATCAAATTTGACTAAAATTTCACATGGATTTAGTTCATTGGTGCGCTTCCAATCAAATTTGACTAAAATTTCACTTGGGTTTGATTCATGGGCGCGTTTCCGATCAAATTTCACTAAAATTTCGCCTGGGTTTTTTTTCTTTGGCGTGTTTCCAATCAAGTTTAACCAAAATTTCACTTGCGTTTCATTTTTTGGCTCGTTTCCAATCAAATTTAACTAAACTTTCGTCTGAATTTTGTTCATTGGTGCGCTTCCAATCAAATTTGACAAAAAGCTCACTTCAATTTGATCATTGGCACGTTTCAAATCAAATTTGATTAAAATTTCACCTGGAATTTGTTCATTGGCGTGTTTCCAATCAAATTTGACTAAAATTTCGTTTGGATTTTTTTCAAAGTCGCACTTCAAATCAAATATGACCACAATTTCATCTGAGTTTTTTTAAATGGTGCGTCTTCAATCAAATTTGAGTAAAATTCATCTAAATTTTGTTCATTGATGCGTTTCCAATCAAATTTGACTAAAATTTCACATGGGTTTAGTTCATTTGCCCGTTTCCAATCAAATTTGATAAAAATTTCACCTGGGTTTTGTTCATTGGCTTGCTTCCAATCAAATTTGACTAAAATTTCATCTCTATTTTGTTCATAAATGTGTTTCCAATTAAATTTTACTAAAATTTCACTTAAGTTTGTTTCATCGGCGCAAGTCCAATCATATTTGACTAAAATTTCGTCTGAATTTTGTTCATTGGTGTGCTTCAAATCAAATATGACTACAATTTCATCTGAGTTTCATTAATGGCATGTTTTCAATCGAATTTGAGTAAAATTTCATCTGAATTTTGTTGTTAGTTGTGTCTCTAATCAAATTTGACCAAAATTTCACCTGAGTTTGGTTAATTGGCACGTTTCCAATCAAGTTTGACAAAATTTTCATCTGGGTTTTGTTCATCGACTGGTTTCCAATCAAGGTTAACTAAAATTTCTCGGTGGTTTAACTAAATTGCGCATTTGCAATAAAATTTGACTCAAATTTAGATTTAATCTTGTTCATTAGTGGGTTTCCAGTCAAATTTGACTAAAATTTCAATTAGATTTAGTTCATTAGCTTGTTTTCAATCAAATTTGATCTGTAATTCGTTCATCGACAGGTTTCCAATCAAATTTGACTAAGATTTCACATGGGTTTAGTTCATTGACATGTTTCCAATCAAATTTGATTAAAATTTTTCCTGCGTTTTGTTCATTGGTACATTTTAAATCAAATTTGACTAAAATTTCACTTGAGTTTGGTTGATTGGTGCATTGCCAATCAAATTTGACAAAAATTTCGTCTGAATTTTGTTCATTGGTGCACTTCCAATCAAATTTGATTAAAATTTCACATTGGTTTAATTCATTGGCGTGTTTCCAATCAAATTTGACTAAAATTTCACCTGAATTTTGTTCATTGGCACGTTTCCAATCAAATTTGACTAAAATATCACTTGTATTTAGTTCATTGGCGCGTTTCTAATCAAATTTAACTAAAATTTCGTCTGGATTTCGTTCATTGTCGCGCTTCAAATAAAATATGACTACAATTTCATCTTAGTTTTGTTAAATAGAACATTTCAATCAAATTTGAGTAAAATTTCCTCTGGATTTTGATCAATGGTGCTCTTCCAATCAAATTTGACTAAAGTTTTACTTGGCTTTAGTTCATTTGCACGTTTCCAGTCGAATTTGACTAAAATTTCACCAGAATTTTGTTGTTTGGCGTGTTTCTTATAAAATTTGACTAAAATTTCACTTGAGTACGTTTCATTGACGCATTTTCAATCAAATTTGAGTAAAATTTCATCTGAATTTTGAGCATTATTGTATTTTCAATCAAATTTGACCAAAATTTTACGTGGGTTTAGTCAATTAGCGTGTTTCCAATCAAATTTGACCAAAATTTCACTTGAGTTTGGTTTCTTGGCACGTTTTCTATCAAATTTGACAAAAATTTAGTCTGAATTTTGTTCACTGTTGTGCTTCAAATAAAATATGACTATGATTTTATCTGAATTTTGTTCACTGTTGTGCTTCAAATAAAATATGACTATGATTTTATCTGAATTTTGTTGAATGGCGCATTTTCAATCAAATTTGAGTAAAATTTTATCTGAATTTTGTTCATTGGTGTGTTTCCAATCAAATTTGACTAAAATTTCACATGGGTTTAGTTCATTAGCTTGTTTCCAATCAAATTTGACTAAAATTTCACACGAGTTTAGTCATTGGCGCATTTCCAATCAAATTTGACCAAAATTTCGTCAGAATTTTGTTCATTGTCGCACTTCAAGTCAAATATGACTACAATTTCATCCGAGTTTTGTTAAATAACGCGTTTTCAATCAAATTTGAGTAAAATTTCATCTGAATTTTGATGATTGGTGCTCTTCCAATTAAATTTGACTAAAATTTTACTTGAATTTAGTTCATTGGCACTTTTCCAGTCAAGTTTGAGTAAAATTTCACCTGAATTTTGTTGTTTGGCGCATTTCCAATCAAATTTAACTAAAATTTCACTTAAGTATGGTTCACTGACGCGTTTCCAATCAAATTTGACTAAAATTTCTTTTGAATTTTGTTCATTGTTGCATTCCCAATGAAATTTGACTAAAATTTCACATGGATTTAGCTTATTGGCTCATTTCCAATCAAATTTGACTAAACTTTCATATGAGTTTGATTCATTGGCTCGTTTCCAATCAAATTTGACTAAAATTTCACCTGGGTTTAGTTAGCGCGTTTCATATCAAATATGATTGTAATTTCATCCGAGTTTTGTTAAAAAGTTTATTTTCAATCAAATTTGAATAAAATTTCACCTGGGTTTTGTTCGTTATCCTTTTTCCAATCAAATTTGACTAAAATTTCACTTGAGTTTGGTTCATTAGCGTGTTTACAATCATATTTGACTAAAATTTCGTCTGTATTTTGTTCATTGTTGCACTTCAAATCGAATTTTGTCAATTGGCGCGTTTTCAATCATATTTGAGCAAAATTTCAACTAGATTTTGATCAACGGTTCTCTTCGAATCAAATTTGACTAAAAATTTAACTTGGATTTAGTTCATTGGAGAATTTTTAGTCGAGTTTGACTAAAATTTCACCTGAATTTTGTTGTTTAGAGCGTTTCCAATCAAATTTAACTAAAATTTCACTTGAATATGGTTCATTGACGTGTTTTCAATCAAATTTGACTAAAATTTCTTCTGGATTTTGTTCATTATTATGTTCCCAATCAAATTTGGCTAAAATTTCACATGGATTTAGCTTATTCGCTCGTTTCCAATCAAATTTGACTACAATTTCACATGAGCTTGATTCATTGGCTCGTTTCCAATCAAATTTGACTAAAATTTCACTTGGGTTTAGTTCATTGGCGCATTTCCAATCAAATTTGATTAAAATTTTGCCTGGATTTTGTTCATTGGCTTGTTTCCAACCAAATTCGACTAAAATTTCACTCGACTACAGTTCTTTGGCGCGTTTCCAATCAAATTTGATTAAAATTTCGTATGAATTTTGTTCATTGTCATGCTTCAAATCAAATATGACTACAATTTTATCTAAGTTTTGTTAAATATGGCATTTTTAATCAAATTTGACTAAAATTTCATCTGGATTTTGTTCATTGGTGCGTTTCCAATCAAATTTGACTAAAATTTCACATGGGTTTAGTTCATCGACGCGTTTTCAGTCAAATTTGACTAAAATTTCATCTGGATTTTGTTCATTGGTGCGTTTCCAATCAAATTTGACTAAAATTTCACATGGGTTTAGTTCATCGACGCGTTTTCAGTCAAATTTGACTAAAATTTCACATGAATTTTGGTCAATGGCTTGTTTCCAATCAAATTTAACTAAAATCTCACCTAGATTTAATTCATTGGCGCATTTCCAATCAAATTTGACGAAAATTTCACCTAAGTTTTTTTTCGGTGTCACGTTTTTATTCAAATTTGACTAAAATTTCACTTGAAGTTGGTTGATTGGTGCGTTGCCAATCAAATTTGAATAAAATTTCACTTGGGTTTAGTTTATTGGTGCGTATGAAGTCATATTTGACTAAAATTTCACCTGATTTTTGTTGTTTGGCGCATTTTCCAATCAAATTTAACTAAAATTTCACTTGAGTTTAGTTCATTGGAGCATTTCCAATCAAATTTTACCAAAATTTTGCCTGGATTTTGTTCATTGTCGCGCTTCAAATCAAATATGACTACAATTTCATTTGAGTTTTGTCAAATGAAGCATTTTCAATCAAATTTGTGTGAAATTTCACCTGAATTTTGATCAGAGGAAGATTTAGGAGGGGCAGGGCTGGGCTATAGCCCCTGCTCTCAAGCCCAATAGCTTTTTTTTAAA
>NW_019267511.1:4256-5670 GCF_002742605.1 Olea europaea var. sylvestris | reverse complement strand
AATTGTTCCCGGCGCTATTTTTGTTTACGATCAACCTGTCAAATTTGAGCCCATTCCGATGCCGCTGCAAAAAATGACGAAATGGCCCCGGGCGCGATTTTTGTTATCGATTAACCTGTAAAATTTGAGCCCATTCCGACTCCGTCGTGAAAAATGACGAAATTGCCCCCGGATCGATATTTGTTTCCGATCAACCTGTCAAATTTGAGACCATTCCGACACAGTCGCGAAAATTGATGAAATTGCTGATAGGGCGATTTTTGTTTATTCTTATCAACCTGTCAAATTTGAGCCCATTCGGACACTGTCGCGAAAAATGACGAAATTGCCCCAGGCATGGTTTTTGATTCCGATCAACCTGTCAAATTTTAGCCCATTCCGACACCGTCGAGAAAAATGCAGAAATTGCCCCCGGTCGGATTTTTGTTTACGATCAACCTGTCAAATTTTAGCCCATTCCGACACCGTTGCGAAAAATGACGAAATTGCCCTCGGCCCGATTTTTGTTTCCAATCAACCTGTAATATTTGAGCTCATTCAGACATCGTCGCGAAAAATGACGAAATTTCTCATGGGGCGATTTTTGTTTCCGATCAAACTGTTAAATTTTAGCCATTTCTGACACAGTTGCGAAAAATGACGAAATTGCCTCTGGCACAATTTTTGGTTCCGATCAACCTGTCCAATTTTAGTCCATTCCGACACCGTCGCGAAAAATGACGAAATTGCCCCCGGCGCGATTTTTGCTTCCCATCAACCAGCCAAATTTCAGCCCATTCCGGCCCCGTCGCGAAAAATGACGAAATTACCCCTGGCGCGGTTTTTGTTTCCGATTAACCTGTCAAATTTTAGCCCATTCCAACACCGTCGCGAAAAATGACGAAATTGCCCCCGGCCCAATTTTTTTTTCCGATCAACCTGTCAACTTTTAGCCCATTCCGACACCGTCGCGAAAAATGACGAAATTGCCCATGACGCGATTTTTGCTTCCGAACAACCAGCCAAATTTCAGCCCATTTCGACACCGTCGCGAAAAACGACGAAATAGCCCCTGGCATGCTTTTTGTTTCCGATCAACCTGTCAAACTTTAGCCCCGACACAGTCGCGAAAAATGACGAAATTGTCGTCGTCGCGATTTTTCTTTTTTTCGTATCAACCTGTCAAATTTGAGCCAATTCCGACACCGTCGCGGCAAAATGACGAAATTACCCCTGGCACGATTTTTTATTCCGGTCAATCTATCAAATTTTAGCCCATTCCGACACCGTTGCGAAAAATGACGAAATTGCCCTCGGCCCGATTTTTGTTTCCAACCAAACTGCCAAATTTCTGTTCATTCCGACACCGTCGCGAAAAATGACAAAATTGCCCCCGGCGCGATTTTTGTTTCCGATCAATCCGTCAAATTTCAGC
>NW_019267511.1:0-1414 GCF_002742605.1 Olea europaea var. sylvestris | reverse complement strand
TCGCGAAAAATGACGAAATGGCCCCCGGCGCGATTTTTACTTCCGGTCAACCAGCCGAATTTCAGCCCATTCCGACACCTTCGCGAAAAATGACGAAATGGCCCCCGGCGCGATTTTTACTTCCGGTCAACCAGCCGAATTTCAGCCCATTCCGACACCTTCGCGAAAAATGACGAAATGGCCCCCGGCGCGATTTTTACTTCCGGTCAACCAGCCGAATTTCAGCCCATTCCGACACCGTCGCGAAAAATGACGAAATTGCCCCCGGCGCGATTTTTGTGTCGGATCAACCTGTCAAATTTTAGCCCATTCCGACTCCGTCGCGAAAAATGACGAAATTGCCCTTGGGGCGATTTTTGTTTCCGATCAATCTGTCAAATTTTAGCCCATTCCGACACCGTCACAAAAAATGACGAAATTACCCCTGGCGCGATTTTTGGGTCCGATCTACCTGTCGAATTTTAATCAACTCCGACACCGTCGCGAAAAATGACGAAATTACCCCTGGCATGATTTTTGTTTCCGATCAACCTGTCAATTTTAGCCCATTCGAACACCGTAGCGAAAAATGACGAAATTACCCCTGGCACGATTTTTGTTTACGATCAACCTGTCAAATTTTAGCCCATTCCGACACTGTCGCGAAAAATGACGAAATTGCCCCCCGCGCGATTTTTGCTTCCAGTCAACCAGCCGAATTTTAGCCCATTCCGACAACGTCTCGAAAAATGACGAAATTGCCCCTGACGCGGTTTTTGTTTCCGATCAACCTGTCAAATTTTAGCCCATTCCGACTCCGTCGCGAAAAATGACTAAATTGCCCCTGGGGTGGCTTTTGTTTCCGATAAACCTGTCTAATTTTAGCCCATTCCGACACCGTCGCGTAAAATGACGAAATTACCCCTGGCGCAATTTTTTCTTCTAGTCAACCAGCCGAATTTCAGCCCATACCGACACCGTCGCGAAAAATGACGAAATTACCCCCGGCGCTATTTTTACTTCCGGTCAACAAGCCAAATTTCAGCCCATTCCGACACCGCCGCGAAAAATGACGAAATTGCCCTCGGCGCGAATTTTGCTTCCAGTCAACCAGCCGAATTTCAGCCCATTCCGACACCGTCGCGAAAAATGACGAAATTGCCCCTAGCGCGGTTTTTGCTTCGATCATCCTGTCAAATTTTAGCCCATTCCGACTCCGTCGCATAAAATGACGAAATTACCCCCGGCGCGATTTTTATTTCCGGTCAACCAGCCGAATTTTAGCCCATTCCGACACCGTCGCGAAAAATGACGAAATTGCCCCTGGCGCAGTTATTGTTTCCGATCATCCTGACAAATTTTAGCCCATTCCGACTCCGTCGCATAAAATGACGAAATTGCCACCAGCGCAATTTTTTCTTCCAGTCAACCAGCC
>NW_019267510.1:0-5670 GCF_002742605.1 Olea europaea var. sylvestris | reverse complement strand
CCGGGATCACGAGATTTTTGCCAAATTTCTTCGTTTAGGCCTCCGAATAATTAATTTTCTTATTAATTATGTCAGGTTCAAGATGTGCTGGACAGAAAATTAATAAAGCAAAATCGCACTAGGGCAATTTTGTCATTTGTCGCGACGGTATCGGAATGGGCCGAAATTTCGCAGGTTGATTGGAGACGGCCCGCGAAATTGGACTTGCTGCACAGACCTGGGATCACGAGATTTTAGCCAAATTTCGTCGTTTGGACCTCCAAATAATTAATTTCTCTATAAATTATGTCAGGTTGAAGAAGTGCTGGACTGAAAATTAACGAAGCAAAACCGCACCAGGGGAAATTTTATCATTTTTCACAACGGTGTCGAAATGGGCCGAAATTTGGCAGGTAAATTGGAAATGGTCTGCGAAATTGGACTCAGGGCACAGACCCGGGATCATGAGATTTTGCCCAAATTTCTTCGTTTGGGCCTCCGATTAATTAATTTCCTTATTAATTATGTCAGGTTGAAGAAGTGTTGGACAGAAAATTAACAAAGTAAAACCACACCTTGGCCAATTTTATCATTTTTCACGACGGTGTCAGAATGTGCCGAAATTTGGCAGGTTAAATGGAAACGGCCCACGAAATTGGACCCGAGGCATAGACTCGGGGGCACGAGATTTTTGCTAAATTCCTTCATTTGGGCCTCCGAATAATTAATTTCCTTATTAGTTATGTGTGGTTGAAGAAGTGTTGGAGAGGAAATTAACAAAGATAAACTGCACCAGGGGTAATTTTGTCATTTGACGTGACGGTGTTGGAATGGGCCGAAATTTGGCAGGTTGATTGGAAACGGCCCGTGAAATTGGACTCGAGGCACAGACCCTGGACCACGAGATTCTAGCCAAATTCCTTCGTATGGGCCTCCGATTAATTAATTCCTTCATTAATTATGTCAGGTTGAAGAAGTGTAGGACAAAAAATTAACAAAGCAAAATCGTACCATGGGCAATTTTGTCATTTCTCGCTACGGTGTCAGAATGGGCCGAAATTTGGCAGGTTGATTGGAAACGGCCCAGAAAATTGGACTCGCGGCACAAACCCAAGATAACGGGATTTTAACCAAATTCTTTCATTTGGGCCTCCAAATAATTAATTTCCTTATTAATTACGTCAGGTTGAAGAAGTGCTGGATAGAAAATTATTAAAACAAAATCGCACCAGGGCAATTTTGTCATTTGTCGCGACGGTGTCGGAATGGACCGAAATTTCGCTGGTTGATTGGAAACGGCTCGCAAAATTGGACTTGCTGTACAGACCTGGGATCACGGGATTTTAGCTGAATTCCTTCGTTTGGCCCTCCGAATAATTAATTTCCCTATAAATTATGTCAGGTTGAAGAAGTGCTGGACTAAAAATTAACGAAGCAAAACCACACCAGGGGCAATTTTGTCATTTTTCGCGACGGTGTCGGAATGGGCCGAAATTTGGCAAGTTGATCGGAAACGGCCCGCGAAATTGGACTCGAGGCATAGACCTGAGATCACGGGATTTTAGCCAAATTCCTTCGTTTGGGCCTCTGAATAATTAATTTCCTTATTAATTATGTCAGGTTGAAGAAGTGCTGGTTAGAAAATTAAGAAAAACCGCACCAGGGGCAATTTTGTTATTTGGCGCGACGGTGTCGGAATGGGCCAAAATTTGGCAGGTTGATTGGAAATAGCCCGCGAAATTAGATTCGGGGAACAGACCCGGGATCACGAGATTTTAGCCAAATTCCTTCATTTTGGCCTCCAAATAAGTAATTTCCTTATTAATTATGTCAGGTTGAAGAAGTTTAGGACAGAAAATTAACAAAGATAAACCGCACCAGGGGCAATTTTGTCATTTGGCGCGATGGTGTCAGAAGGGGCCGAAATTTGGCGGGTTGATTGGAAACGGCCCGTGAAATTAGACTCGGGGCACAGACCCGGGATCACGAGATTTCAGCCAAATTCCTTGGTTTGGGCCTCCGAATAATTAATTTCCTTATTAATTTTGTCAGGTTGAAGAAGTGCTGGACAGAAAATTAACGAAGCAAAATCGCTCCAGGGGCAATTTTGTCATTTTTCGCGACGGCATAGAAATGGGCTGAAATTTGGTAGATTGATTGGAAACGGCCCGCGAAAATAGACTTGAGGCACAGATTCGGGATCATCGAATTTTAGCCAAATTCTTCGTTTGGACCTTCGAATAATTGATTTCCCTATTAATTATGACAGGTTGAAGAAGTGCTAGACAGAAAATTAACAAAGCAAAATCGCACCAGGGGCAATTTTGTCATTTTTCGAGATGGTGTCGGAATGAGTCGAAATTTGGCAGGTTGATTGGAAACGGCCCCCGAAATTCGACTTGGGGCAACGCCCCGGGGTTACGAGATTTTAGCCAAATTCCTTCGTTTCGGCCTCCGAATAATTAATTTCCTTATTAATTTTGTCAGATTGAAGAAGTGTTGGACAAAAAATTAACAAAGTAAAATCGTACCATGGGCAATTTTGTCATTTTTTGCCACGATGTCGAAATGGGCCGAAATTTGACAGGTTGATTGAAACTGCCCACGAAATTGGACTCGGGGCACAGACCCGGGATCACTGGATTTTAGCTAAATTCCTTCGTTTGGACCTCCGAATAATTAATTTCCTTATTAATGTCAGGTTGAAGAAGTGCTGGAAAAATCGCACCAGAGGCAATTTTGTCAATTGGCGCGACGGTGTTGGAATGGGCCGAAATTTGGCAGGTTGATTGGAAACGGCCCGCGAAATTGGACCCAGAGTACAAGCCCGTGATCACGGGATTTTAGCCAAATTCCCTCATTTGGACCTTCGAATAATTAATTTCCTTATTAATTATGTCAGGTTAGAAAAGTGTTGGATAGAAAATTAACAAAGCAAGACCGCACCATGGGCAATTTTGTCATTTTTCGCGACGGTGTCGGAATGGACCGAAATTTACCAGGTTGATTAGAAATGGCCCGCGAAATTGGACTCGGGGCACTAACTCGGGATCACAAGATTCATGCCAAAGTCTATCGTTTGGGCCTCTGAATAATCAATTTCCTTATTAATTATGTCAGGTTGAAGAAGTACTGGACAGAATGTTAACAAAAAAATCGCACCAGGGGCAATTTTGTCTTTTGGCGCGACGGTGTCGAAATGGGCCAAAATTTGGGAGGTTGATTGGAAATGGCCCACGAAATTATACTCGGGGCACAGACCCGGGATCATGAGATTTTAGCAAAATTCCTTCGTTTAGGCCTCCGAATAATTAATTTCCTTATTGATTATGTCAGGTTGAAGAAGTGTTGGACAAAAAATTAACAAAGATAAACTACACCAGGGGCAATTTTGTCATTTAGCGCGACGGTATCGTAATGGGCTGAAATTTGGCATGTTGATTGGAAGCGGCCCGTGAAATCGGACTCGGGGCACAGACCCGGGATCATGGGATTTTAACTAAATTCCATTTTTTAGGCCTCCGAATAATTAATTTCCTTATTAATTATGTCAAGTTGAAGAAGTGCTGGACAGAAACTTAAGAAAGCAAAACCGCATCGGCGGAAATTTTGTCATTTTTCGCGAGGTGTCAGAATGGGCCGAAATTTGGAGGGTTGATTGGAAACGGCTCGCGAAATGGGACTCGGGGCACAAACCCGCGATCACAAGATTTCAGCCAAATTCCTTCGTTTGGGCCTCCGAATAATTAATTTCCATACTAATTTTGTCAGGTTGGAGAAGTGCTGGACAGAAAATTAACGAAGCAAAACCGCACCAAGGGCAATTTTGTCATTTTTTGCGACAGTGTCGAAATGGGAACGAAATTTGGCAGGTTGATTGGAAACGGCCCGCGAAATTGGACTCGGGGCAAAGCAACGGGATCATGGGATTTTAGCCAAATTCCTTCACTTGGGCCTCTGAATAATTAATATCTTTATTATTTATGTCAGGTTGAAGAAGTGCTTCACAAAGAAAAACCGCACCAGGGGCAATTTTGTCATTTTTCTCGACGGTGTCGGAATGGGCCGAAATTTGGTAGGTTGATTTGAGACGGCCCATGAAATTGGTCTCGGGGCAAAGACCCAGGATCACGAGATTTTAGCAAAATTTCCTTCGTTTGGGCCTCCGAATAATTAACTTCCATGCTAATTTTGTCAGGTTGAAGAAGTGCTGGTTAGAAAATTAACGAAGTAAAATCGCACCAGGGGCAATTTTGTCATTTGGCGCGGCGGTGTTGTAATGGGTCGAAATTTGGCATGTTGATTGGAAACGGACCGCGAAATTGGACCCGGGGCACAGACCCGGGATCACGGGATTTTAGCCAAATTCCTTTTTTTAGGCCTCCAAATAATTAATTTCCTTATTAATTATGTCATGTTGAAGAAGTGTTGGACAGAAAATTAACAAAGATAAACCGCACCAGGGGCAATTTTGTCATTTGGCGTGACGGTTTTAGAATGGGATGAAATTTGGCAAGTTGATTGGAAATGGCCCGCAAAATTGGACTCGGGGCGCAGACCTAGGATCACGCGATATTAGCAGAATTCTTTCATTTGAGCCTTCGAATAATTAATTTTCCTATTAATTGTGACAGGTTGAAGAAGTGCTGGATAGAAAATGAACGAAGCAAAATCACACCAGGGGCAATTTTGTCATTTTTCACGATGGTGTCAGAATGGGCCGAAATTTGGCAGGTTGATTGGAAACGTCCCGCGAAATTGGACTCGAGGCACAGACCCGGGATCATGGGATTTTCCAAATTCCTTCGTTTGGGCCTCCGAATAATTAATTTCCTTATTAATTATATTAGGTTGAAGAAGTGCTGGACAGAAAATTAACCAAAAAAAACCACACCAGGGGCAATTTTGTCATTTTTCGCGACGGTGTCGGAATGGGCCGAAATTTAACAAGTTGATTGGAAACGGCCCGCGAAATTGGACTCGGGGCACAAACTCGGGATCACGGGATTTTAGCCAAATTCCTTCGTTTGGACCTCCGAATAATTAATTTCCCTATTAATTATAACAGGTTGTAGAAGTGCTAGACAGAAAATTAACAAAGCAAAACTGCACCAGGGACAATTGTCATTTTTCGTGACGGTGTTGGAATGGGCCGAAATATGGCAGGTTGAATGGAAACGGCCCACAAAATTTGACTTGGGGCACAGCCCCGGGATCACGGGATTTTAGTCAAATTCCTTCGTTGGGCCTCTGACTAATTTATTTTCTTATTAATTATGTCAGGTTAAAGAAGTGCTGGACAGAAAATTAACAAAGTAAAATCGTACCAGGGCAATTTTGTCATTTTTCATGATGGTGTCGGAATGGGCCGAAATTTGGTAGGTTGATTGGAAACGGCCCGCGAAATTAGACTAGAGGAACATACCCGGGATCACGAGATTTTTGCCAAATTCCTTCATTTGGGCCTCCGAATAATTAATTTCCTTATTAATTATGTTAGGTTGAAGAAGTGCCGGACAAAAAATTAACAAAGAAAAACCACACCAGGGGCAATTTTGTCATTTGTCATGACGGTGTCGAAATGGGTCGAAATTTAGCTGGTTGAATAGAAACGGCTCACGAAATTGGACTTGGTGCACAGACCCGGGATCACGGGATTTTAGCCAAATTCCTTCGTTTGGACCTCCGAAT
>NW_019267509.1:3705-5670 GCF_002742605.1 Olea europaea var. sylvestris | reverse complement strand
CATGGCTGCAGTGCATCATGACACTTCTGCTGATCTCAAAGTGGTTGGGAGCAAACTAAAGGATATCTTGGAGGTAAAATACGTTGTATTCATCGAGAAGAATAGTTGTATAAATGGTCATCTGTTTCTTAGCAGTGCTAGCAAATTTTGGGATCTTTGATAGCTTTTTGTCCACTATGTTGACTGGGGTGCATCCGAGGAGCAATTGAAGTATAGCAGCTTGTGCAAAAACCTAATCCAGTTTCACATTGTCTCCATTTTTCTTTGTGACAGATACCTAATTCTTCCTTAAAAATGAGGAAAATGATTGTGGAAATATGTGACATTGTTGCCACTCGTGGGGCACGTCTTTCAGCTGCTGGGATCTTAGGAATTCTCAGAAAACTGGAACGAGATACTGTAAAAGAGGGTGAGAAGCAGAGGTCAGTGATTGCGTTGGATGGCGGATTGTTTGAGCACTATTCTGAATTCAGGAATTGTCTGAAAAATACTCTTAAAGAGCTCCTGGGGGAGGAGGTTTCAGAGAGCGTTAACATTGAGCTTTCCAAAGATGGCTCTGGCATTGGAGCTGCACTCATTGCAGCCTCTCATTCCCAGTACCTTGAAACCGAGGAGTCCTGATACCGGTCAGAGTAAGGTTTGACCATCTGCTGCGAGAAGCTTCGCATTTTAAGTGTTATTTACTGTATCCCCCTCATCTTTGCTTCATAGAAATGATTAGTCTTTTTCGCCTCCTAGTTCCGGTCATCATTCCCACATATACTTGATTTATGCTCTTCTGGTATTGAAGAAGTCTTTGGGCACTAGTGTGAGATCATTTTGTGATAAAATAGAGAATAAAGTTGGGGATTCGGATTATTTGCCTCTTCCTATTAGTTAGTTGTCTTATGAATCTTCTCTTCTGATCATAATAAGAATCGGAATTGATGTGCATGTGATGTGTACTTTGAAAGGTTGAATGCTTCATGTATTAGAAACAATTCTCTACTAGCATGTTTGGTACATAGTATTAGATAAGATAACACTGGACAGACATAAGAAAGAATGTTGTTTCTCTATACTATTCACTCCTGTATACTAAATATGTTTGTCTATAATAGCTGCAAAGAATTCATTAATAAGAATTTTTCCATGGAGAGAGTGCTGGAAACAGATTAATCAAGAATGCTGTACACATTCATCTGAATGTTGTTCACGAAATATTTTCTTTCGATTTAAATTACCGCAAGTGTACGGTTCGTTAACAAGTAATAAAGTGGATTCAATGAGTCTGAGTATCGTCCCACAGAGATTGGTTAGTTCAATTTTACTTATTCGACCTTAACCGAAACCAAATTACTCAAAATGAATGTGGACCTAATTAAAACTCTAAAATTGGAAAGAAAACCCTACTTATGCAACTTTTATGATTGTAATGAAATTAATAAGCAAAACAATAATTTAAAACTCTAAAATAAAATCAATTGTTGAGAACGCACGTTTGTTGTAATCAATAGAAATTAAAAACACTAGAATCACGATTTTCCATGCAATTATCACTTTAAACTCTAGTTTCACAATATGACAACATAATTCAATTGTTGACGAATCAATGTTCATAAGTTTATCCAATACTCTCTCTCGAGATGTATCAAACCTATTTCTACATACCACCGGCCTATATTTCTATGACAAGTGCATATGTAAAAATGCATGTAGTTTTATGAACACTTAAAGACTCACGTAGGGCATAGCAGTATATTTCTATCCCCTATCGGACCCTACGATGATTTATATTATGTCGAATCTATTCCAATTCTCTCGAATGCAAGAATAAATCACCCAAACTCACACAATTACGGGCCCTTAATTGCGGAAACAATAAATGCATATAAATCATTCAAAACAAAAGAAATATGTTTTAATGTCAAATTGCAAAACTAGAAATATAAAACTCAAATCACATGGTACATCGATCTCCTAGCA
>NW_019267509.1:1062-1373 GCF_002742605.1 Olea europaea var. sylvestris | reverse complement strand
AAGAAATAATCTACGTAGTGCACAAATTTCCCAAACTTGCTACAAGGTGCATGTGTATATTGTTGGTGTGCAGAATGCATAATTTATATCTCAACATAGGGTTCATATCACAAAAAATGTGAATCACCAACGAAACTTAGCTCTAGATATGCATTTTGTTCAATTTGATCCATGACTAACTAAAATAGGACTTCAACCTTATGACTCGTGCTCAATGCATTGGGACTCGTGTGGACCATGCCTCGACTCCATGTGATAGGATGTATGATCAATGACCTAAAACTATTGGTAATGCAAAAAATGAAAAATTC
>NW_019267509.1:0-1018 GCF_002742605.1 Olea europaea var. sylvestris | reverse complement strand
GCCTCCCAACCAGCGCTATTTTATAGTCGATAGCTCGGCTTGTGGCACAGGTGTGTTACGGGACTTTGAATATGGCTCGGGAGGTCCTGCATAGTTTGCTCAATATGGTCTTATTCCGCATTGCATTTATCCTTCGCACTTCAACCCTGTCCTTTTCCAAGTGGTGTGATTTTTCCTCATCATCCGTTTGAGACTCGACAATGCATATCTCGATCTCCTTTGAGTCAGTGAGAGTGGATTGAGGGTGCATCATACCGACCTCCTGAATGTCTGGCGATTTCTTCAACTCAAAATTGTAGGGGATTCCTATGTCAATCACCCCAATCTGGCAACAGGTGTCTGGCTCGATGGGATATTTCATTGCCTTGAAAACATTGAAAGAGACTTTCTCTTCCCCCAACCGCAATGTCAATTGTCCTTGTTGTACGTCTATGAGCGCTCTTACAGTAGCCCTTTCTCCTCCCCCAGCCTCAATGTCAATTGTCCTTGTTGTACGTCTATGAGCGCTCTTGCAGTAGCCAAAAATGGTCGTCCCAATATGATAGGCACGTCTTTGTCTTCTTCCATGTCCAGGATTAAGAAGTCTGCTGTGAATATAAGTTTATCCACTTTGACCAATGCATCTTCGATAATCCCTCGTGGATGTGTAAGTGATCGATCAGCCAACTGTAGAGTTACTGTAGTTGCTTTAGGCTCTCCCAATCCTAGTTTCCTGAAAATAGATAAAGGCATAAGATTAATACTCGCACCAAGATCACACAATGCTTTATTAAAATAAAAATCACCAATTGTGCAAGGGACAGTGAAACTCCCTAGATCTTTCAATTTTGGTGGAAGCTTTTTCTGAATTCTTGCGCTGCACTCTTCCATTAGCATTACTGTTTCATGATCCTCTAGCTTGCGTTTATTTGATAATATGTCTTTTAGAAATTTTTCATAGCTGGGCATTTGTAATAGTGCATCGGCTAGTGGGATGTTGATATGGAGCTTTTTGAAGACTTCTAGAAATTTCTTGTAC
>NW_019267508.1:4047-5670 GCF_002742605.1 Olea europaea var. sylvestris | reverse complement strand
GTTACACTCAATTCTTCGTACGCCGACTATCCAAGCCTTCCAAACATAAAACTGCTCACTCTTTCCAAAAAATGGCCAAAATCTCTCATACATCACAATGAAGTGGCGAGTACAATCCAAAATGGTCGCTACATTTCCAAAAAGTACTTATGGGCCCAAAACGGACACCGTGTGCAAAAGTTACGCTCAATTCTTCGTACGCCGACTATCCAAGCCTTCCAAACATAAAACTGCTCACTCTTTCCAAAAAATGGCTGAAATCCGTCATACGTCACGATGAAGTAGTGAGTTCAATCCAAAACGGTCGCTACATTTCCAAAAAGTACTTATGGGCCAAAAACGAACACCGTGTGCAAAAGGTACGCTCAATTCTTCGTAGGCTGACTATCCAAGCCCTCCAAGTATAAAAGTGCTAATTCTTTCAAAAAATGGCCGAAATCCGTCATACGTCACGACAAAGTAGTGAGTTCAATCCAAAAGGGTCGCTACATTTCGAAAAAGTACTTATGGGCCCAAAACGAACACCGTGTGCAAAAGGTACGCTCAATTCTTCGTAGGCTGACTATCCAAGCCCTCCAAGTATAAAAGTGCTAATTCTTTCAAAAAATGGCCGAAATCCGTCATACGTCACGACAAAGTAGTGAGTTCAATCCAAAAGGGTCGCTACATTTCGAAAAAGTACTTATGGGCCCAAAACGAACACCGTGTGCAAAAGGTACGCTCAATTCTTCGTCCGCAGACTATCGAAGCCCTCCAAGTATAAAAGTGCAATTTTTTTCAAAAAATGGCCGAAATTCGTCATACGTCACGACGAAGTTGTGAGTTCAATCCAAAAGGGCAGCTACATCTCCATAAAGTACTTATGGGCCCAAAACGGACACTGTGTGCAAAAGTTACGCTCAATTCTTCGTACGCCGACTATCCAAGCCTTCCAAACATCAAATTGCTCATTCTTTCGAAAAATGGCCGAAATCCCTTATAGGTCACGATGAAGTTGCGAGTTCAATCCAAAAGGGTCGCTAAATTTCCAAAAAGTACTTATGGGCCCGAAACGGACACCGTGTGCAAAAGTTACGCTCAATTCTTCATACGCCGACTATCCGAGCCTTCCAAACATAAAACTGCTCACTCTTTCCAAAAAATGGCCGAAATCCCTAATACGTCACGACGAAGTAGTGAGTTCAATCCAAAACGGTCAATAAATTTCCAAAAAGTACTTATGTGCCAAAACGGACACCGTGTGCAAAAGTTACGCTCAATTCTTCGTACGCTGACTATCCAAGCCTTCCAAACATAAAACTGCTCACTCTTTCCAAAAAATGGCCAAAATCCCTCATACGTCACGACGAAGTGGTGAGTTCAATCCAAAACGATCGCTACATTTCCAAAAAGTACTTATGGGCCCGAAACGGACACCGTGTGCAAAAGTTACGCTCAATTCTTCATACGCCGACTATCCGAGCCTTCCAAACATAAAACTGCTCACTCTTTCCAAAAAATGGCCAAAATCCCTCATACGTCACGACGAAGTAGTGAGTTCAATCCAAAAGGGTCGCTACATTTCCAAAAAGTACTTGTGGGCCCAAAACGGACACCTCTTGCAAAAGTTACGCTCAATTCTAC
>NW_019267508.1:0-3998 GCF_002742605.1 Olea europaea var. sylvestris | reverse complement strand
TTTCAAAAAATGGCCAAAATCCCTCATACGTCACGACGAAGTGGTGAGTTCAATCCAAAACGGTCGCTACCCTTCCAAAAAGTTCTTATGGGCCCGAAACGGACACCGTGTGCAAAAGTTACGCTCAATTCTTCGTACGCCGACTATCCAAGCCTTCCAAACATAAAACTACTCACTCTTTCAAAAAAATGGGCAAAATCCCTCATACGTCACAACGAACTAGTGAGTTCAATCCAAACGGGTCGCTACATTTCCAAAAAGTACTTATGGGCCCGAAACGGACACCTCTTGCAAAAGTTAAGCTCAATTCTACCTACGCCGACTATCCGAGCGTTCCAAATATAGAAGTGCTCGTTCTTTCAAAAAATGGCCAAAATCCCTCATACGTCACGACGAAGTGGTGAGTTCAATCCAAAACGATCGCTACATTTCCAAAAAGTACTTACGGGCCCAAAACGGACACCGTGTGCAAAAGGTACGCCCAATTCTCGTAGGCCGACTATCCAAGCCTTCCACGTATAAAAGTACCAATTCTTTCAGAAAAAGGCTAAAATCCCTAATACGTCACGACGAAGTGGTGAGTTCAATCCAAAACGGTCGCTACATTTCCGAAAATTACTTATGGGCCCAAAACGGACACCATGTGCAAAAGTTACGCTCAATTCTTCGTACGCCGACTATCCTAGCCTTCCAAACATAAAACTGCTCAATCTTTCCAAAAATGGCCAAAATCCCTCATACGTCACGACGAAGTGGTGAGTTCAATCCAAAACGATCGCTACATTTCCAAAAAGTACTTATGGGCCCAAAACGGACACCATGTGCAAAAGTTACGCTCAATTCTTCGTACGCCGACTATCCTAGCCTTCCAAACATAAAACTGCTCACTCTTTCCAAAAAATGGCCAAAATCCATGATACGTCACGACGAAGTGGTGAGTACAATCCAAAACGGTCGCTACATTTCCAAAAAGTACTTATGGGCCCAAAACGGACACCGTGTGCAAAAGTTACGCTCAATTTTTCGTACGCCAACTATCCAAGCCTTCCAAACATAAAACCGCTCACTCTTTCCAAAAAATGGCCGAAATCCATCATACGTCACGATGAAGTAGTGAGTTCAATCCAAAACGGTCGCTACATTTCCAAAAAGTACTTATGGGCCAAAAACGAACACCGTGTGCAAAAGGTACGCTCAATTCTTCGTAGGCTGACTATCCGAGCCCTCCAAGTATAAAAGTGCTAATTCTTTCAAAAAATGGCCGATATCCGTCATACGTCATGACAAAGTAGTCAGTTCAATCCAAAAGGGTCGCTACATTTCGAAAAAGTACTTATGGGCCCAAAACGAACACCGTGTGCAAAAGGTACGCTCAATTCTTCGTCCGCAAACTATCCAAGCCCTCCAAGTATAAAAGTGCAATTTTTTTCAAAAAATGGCCGAAATCCGTCATACGTCACGACGAAGTTGTGAGTTCAATCCAAAAGGGTCGCTACATCTCCAAAAAGTACTTATGGGCCCAAAACGGACACTGTGTGCAAAAGTTACGCTCAATTATTCGTACGACGACTATCCAAGCCCTCCAAACATCAAATTGCTCATTCTTTCGAAAAATGGCCGAAATCCCTTATAGGTCACGATGAAGTTGTGAGTTCAATCCAAAAGGGTCGCTAAATTTCCAAAAAGTACATATGGGCCCGAAACGGACATCGTGTGCAAAAGTTACGCTCAATTCTTCATACGCCGACTATCCGAGCCTTCCAAACATAAAACTGCTCACTCTTTCCAAAAAATGGCCAAAATCCCTAATACGTCACGACGAAGTAGTGAGTTCAATCCAAAACGGTCGCTAAATTTCCAAAAAGTCCTTATGTGCCAAAACGGACACCGTGTGCAATAGTTACGCTCAATTCTTCGTACGCTGACTATCCAAGCCTTCCAAACATAAAACTGCTCACCCTTTCCAAAAAATGGCCAAAATCCCTCATACGTCACGACGAAGTAGTGAGTTCAACCCCAAAGGGTCGCTACATTTCCAAAAAGTACTTATGGGCCTAAAACGGACACCGCGTGCAAACGGTACCCTCAATTCTTCGTACGTCGACTATCTAAGCCTTCCACGTATGAAATTGCTAATTCTTTCAGAAAATGGCCGAAATCCGTCATACGTTATGACGAAGTGGTGAGTTCAATCCAAAACGGTCGCTGCATTTCCAAAAAGTACTTATGGGCCCAAAACGGACACCGTGTGCAAAAGTTACGCTCAATTCTTCGTACGCCGACTATCCAAGCCTTCCAAACCTAAAACTGCTCACTCTTTCCAAAGAATGGCCAAAATCCCTCATACGTCACGATAAAGTGGTGAGTACAATCCAAAATGGTCGCTATATTTCCAAAAAGTACTTATGGGCCCGAAACGGACACCGTGTGCAAAAGTTACGCTCAATTCTTCGTACGCCGACTATCCAAGCCTTCCAAACATAAAACTGCTCACTCTTTCCAAAAAATGGCCAAAATCCCTCATACGTCACGATGAAGTAGTGAGTTCAATCCAAAAGGGTCGCTACATTTCCAAAAAGTACTTGTGGGCCCAAAACGGACACCGTGTGCAAAAGGTACGCTCAATTTTTCGTACGCTATCTATCCAACCCCCCAAGTATAAAAGTGCTCATTCTTTCAGAAAATGGCAGAAATCCATCATACGTCACGACGAAGTGGTGAGTTCAATCCAAAACGGTCGCTACATTTCCAAAAAGTACTTATGGACCCAAAACGGACACTGTGAGCAAAAGTTACGCTCAATTCTTTGTACGCCGACTATCCAAGCCTTCCAAACATAAAACTGCTCACTCATTCCAAAAATTGGCCAAAATCCCTCATACGTCACGATGAAGTAGTGAGTTCAATCCAAAAGGGTCGCTACATTTCCAAAAAGTACTTATGGGCCTAAAACGGACACCGTGTGCAAACGGTACGCTCAATTTTTCGTACACTGTCTATCCAAGCCCTCCAAGTATAAAAGTGCTCATTCTTTCAGAAAATGGCCGATATCCATCATACGTCACGACAAAGTGGTGAGTTCAATCCAAAAGGGGCGCTACATTTGCAAAAAGTACTTATGGGCCTAAAACGGACACCGTGTGCAAACGGTACGCTCAATTTTTCGTACACTGTCTATCCAAGCCCTCCAAGTATAAAAGTGCTCATTCTTTCGAAAAATGGCCGAAATCCGTCATACGTCACGACGAAGTGGTGAGTACAATCCAAAATGGTCGATACATTTCCAAAAAGTTCTTATGGGCCCAAAACGGACCCCGTGTGCAAAAGTTACGCTTAATTCTTCGTACGCCGACTATCCAAGCCTTCCAAACATAAAACTGCTCCCTCTTTCCAAAGAATGGCCAAAATCCCTCATACGTCACGATGAAGTAGTGAGTTCAATCCAAAACGGTCGCTATATTTCGAAAAAGTACTTACAGACCCAAAACGGACACCGTGTACAAAAGTTACGCTCAATTCTTCGTACGCCGACTATCCAAGCCTTCCAAACATAAAACTGCTCACTCTTTCCCAAAAATGGCCGAAATCCGTCATACGTCACGACGAAGTAGTGAGTTCAATCCAAAACAGTCGCCACATTTCCAAAAAGTTCTTATGGGACAAAAACGAACACCGTGTGCAAAAGGCACGCTCAATTCTTCGTACGCTGACTATCCGAGCCCTCCAAGTATAAAAGTGCTAATTCTTTCAAAAAATGGCCGAAATCCATCATACGTCACGACGAAGTAGTGAGTTCAATCCAAAAGGGTCGCTACATTTTCAAGAAGTACTTATGGGCCTAAAACGGACACCGTGTCCAAAAGGTACCCTCAATTCTTCGTACGTGGACTATCCAAGCCTTCCAAGTGTAAAAGTGCTAATTCTATCAGAAAATGGCCGAAATTCGTCATACGTCACGACGAAGTGGTGAGTTCAATCCAAAACGGTCGCTACATTTC
>NW_019267507.1:0-5671 GCF_002742605.1 Olea europaea var. sylvestris | reverse complement strand
CAACCTGGCGTAATTAATACGAAAATTAATTATTCGGAGGCCCAAACGAAGGAATTTGGCTAAAATCCCGCGATCCCGGGTCTATGCCCCGACCCAATTTCTGGGGCCGTTTCTAATCAACCTGCCAAATTTCGGCCCATTTCGACACCGTTACGACAAATGACGAAATTGCCCCTGGTACGGTTTAGTGTTGTTGATTTTCTGTCCAACACATCTTCAACCTGGCGTAATTAATACGAAAATTAATTATTCAGAGGCCTAAATGAAGGAATTTGGCTAAAATCCCATTATCCCGGATCTGTGCCCCAACTCCAATTTCTTTAACCGTTTCCAATCAACCTGCCAAATTTGGGTCCATTCCGACACCGTCGTGAGAAATGAAAAAATTGCCCCTAGTGCGGTTTTGCGTTGTTAATTTTCTTTCCAACGTAACTTCAACCTGACATAATTAATACGAAAATTAATTATTCGGAGGTCTAAACGAAGGAATTTGGCTAAAATCCCGCGATCCCGGGTCTGTACCCCGACTCCGATTTCTGGGGCCATTTTTTCCAATCAACCTGCCAAATTTCAGCCCATTCCGACACCGTCGCTTCAAATGACAAAATTACCCCTGGTGCAATTTTGCGTTTTTAATTTTCTATCCAACACATCTTCAACCTGACATAATTAATACGGAAATTAATTATTCAGAGGCCTAAACGAAGGAATTTGGCTAAAATTCCGTCATCCCGGGTCTGTGCCCCATTCTAACTTCTGGGGCCATTTCTGATCAACAAGCCAAATTTCGATCCATTCCTACACCGTTGCGAAAAATGACAAAATTGCCCCTCATGCGGTTTTGCGTTGTTAATTTTCTTCCAACACATCTTCAACCTGACATAATTAATGCGAAAATTAATTATTCGGAGACCTAAACGAAGGAATTTGGTAAAAATCCCGTGATCCCGGGTCCATGTCCCGAGTCCAATTTCTTGGGCCGTTTCTAATCGACCTGCCAAATTTCAGCCCATTCCGACACCGTCGCGACAAATGACGAACTCGCCCCTGGTGCGATTTTGCGTTGTAAATCTTCTGTCCAACACAACTTCAACCTGACATAATTAATCCAAAATTAATTATTCGGAGGCCTAAACGAAAGAATTTTGCTAAAATCCCGCGATCCCGGGTCTGTGCCCTTGGGTCCAATTTTCAGGGCCGTTTCCAATCAACCTGCCAAATTTCGGCCCATTATGACACCGTCACGACAAATGACGATATTGCCCCTGGTACGATTTTGCGTTGTTAATTTTCTGTCCAACACATCTTCAACCTGACATAATTAATACGGAAATTAATTATTCGGAGGCCTAAATGAAGGAATTTGGCTAAAATCCCACGATCCCGGGTCTGTACCCCGACTCCAATTTCTAGGGCCGTTTCCAATCAACCTGCCAAATTTTGGCCCATTCCGACACCATCGCGTCAAATGACAAAATTGCCCCAAGTGTCGGTCAAATGACAAAATTGCCACAGGTGCGGTTTTGTGTTGTTAATTTTCTGTTCAACACATCTTCAACCTGACATAATTAATACGGAAATTAATTATTCGGAGGCCAAAACGAAGGAATTTGGCTAAAATCCCTCGATCCCGAGTTTGTACCCCGACTCCGATTTCTGGGGCCATTTTTTCCAATCTGCCTGCCAAATTTCATCCCATTCCAACACCGTCGCTTCAAATGACAAAATTACCCCTGGTACGGTTTTGCGTTGTTAATTTTCTGTCCAACACATCTTCAACTTGACATAATTAATACGAAAATTAATTATTCAGAGGCCTAAACGAAGGAATTTGGCTAAAATCCCGTCATCCCTGGTCTGTGCCCCGACTCTAACTTCTGGGGCCGTTTTCGATCAAACTTCCAAATTTCGGCCCATTCCTACAGCGTCGCGACAAATGACAAAATTGCCCCTAGTGCGGCTTTGCGTTGTTAATTTTCTGTCCAACACATCTTCAACCTAACATAATTAATACGAAATTAATTATTCGGAGGCCTAAACGAAAGAATTTGGCTAAAATCCCGCGATCCCGGGTCTAATTTTTAGGGCCGTTTCCGATCAACCTGCCAAATTTCAGCCCATTCCAACACCATCGCGATAAATGACGAAATTTCCCCAGGTGCGGTTTTGCGTTGTTAATTTTCTGTCCAACACATCTTTAACCTGGCGTAATTAATACGAAAATTAATTATTCGGAGGCCCAACGAAGGAATTTGGCTAAAATCCCACGATCCCGGGTCTGTGCCCCGACTCCAATTTCTTGGGCCGTTTCTAATCAACCTGCCAAATTTCGGCCCATTCCGACACCGTTACGACAAATGACGAAATTGCCCCTGGTACGGTTTAGTGTTGTTAATTTTCTGTCCAACACATCTCCAATCGGACATAATTAATACGAAAATTAATTATTCAGAGGCCTAAATGAAGGAATTTGGCTAAAATCCCATTATCCCGGATCTGTGCCCCGACTCCAATTTCTTTAGCCGTTTCCAATCAACCAGCCAGATTTGGGCCCATTCCGACACCGTCGTGACAAATGAAAAAATTGCCCCTGGTGCGGTTTTGCGTTGTTAATTTTCTTTCCAAGGTAACTTCAACCTGACATAATTAATACGAAAATTAATTATTCGGAGGCCTAAACGAAGGAATTTGGCTAAAATCCTGCGATCCCGGGTCTGTACCCCACTCCGATTTCTGGGGCCATTTTTTCCAATCAACCTGCCAAATTTCAGCCCATTCCGACACCGTCGATTCAAATGACAAAATTGCCCCTGGTGCAGTTTTGCGTTGTTAATTTTCTGTCCAAGACATCTTCAACCTGAGATAATTAATACGGAAATTAATTATTCAGAGGCCTAAACGAAGGAATTTGGCTAAAATTCCGTCATCCCGGGTCTGTGCCCCGATTCTAACTTCTGGGGCCGTTTCCAATCAACCTGCCACATTTCGGCCCATTCCGACACCGTTACGACAAATGACGAAATTACCCCTAGTGCGATTTTGCGTTGTTAATTTTCTGTCCAAGACATCTTCAACCTGACATAATTAATACGAAAATTAATTATTCGGAGACCTAAACGAAGGAATTTGGTAAAAATCCCGTGATCTCGGGTCTATGCCTCGACTCCAATTTCTGGGGCCGTTTCCAATCAACCTGCCACATTTCGGCCCATTCCGACAACGTCACGACAAATGACGAAATTACCCCTAGTGCGATTTTGCGTTGTTAATTTTCTATCCAACACATCTTCAACCTGACATAATTAATACGAAAATTAATTATTCGGAGGCCTAAACGAAGGAATTTGGCTGAAATCCCATGATCCCGAGTCCATGTCCCGAGTCCAATTTCTCGGGCCGTTTCTAATCGACCTGCCAAATTTCAGCCCATTCCGACACCGTCGCGACAAATGACGAAATTGCCCTTGGTGCGATTTTGCGTTGTAAATCTTCTGTCCAACACAACTTCAACCTGACATAATTAATCCGAAATTAATTATTCGGAGGCCTAAACGAAAGAATTTTGCTAAAATCCCGCGATCCCGGGTCTGTGCCTTGGGTCCAATTTTTAGGGCCGTTTCCAATCAACCTGCCAAGTTTCAGCCCATTTCGACACCGTCGCGACAAATAACAAAATTGCCCCTGGTGCGGTTTCTCTTTGTTAATTTTCTGTTTAACACATCTTCAACCTAACATAATTAGTACAGAAATTAATTATTCGGAGGCCTAAACGAAGGAATTTGGTTAAAATCCCATGATCCCGAGTCTGTTCCCCGACTCCAATTTCTGGGCCATTTCCAATCAACCTGCAAAATTTCGGCCCATTCCGACACCGACATGACAAATGACGAAATTTTCCCTAGTACGATTTTGCGTTGTTAATTTTCTGTCCGACACATCTTCAACCTAACATAATTAATACGAAAATTAATTATTCGGGGGCCTAAACGAAGGAATTTGGCTAAAATCCCCGTGATCCCGAGTTTGTTCCTCGACTCCAATTTCTGGGACAGTTTCCAATCAACCTACCAAATTTCGGCCCATTCCAACACGGTCACGAGAAATGACAAAATAGCCTCTGGTGCGATTTTGCGTTGTTAATTTTCTGTCCAACACATCTTCAACCTAACATAATTAATAGGGAAATTAATTATTCGGAGGCCTAAAGGATGGAATTTGGCTAAAATCCCGTGACCCCGAGGCTGTGCCCCAACGCCAATTTTTAGGGCTGTTTCCATTCAACCGGCCAAATTTCGGCTCATTCCGACACCTTCACGATAAATGACGAAATCGCCCCTGGCGCGGTTTTGCGTTGTTAATTTTTTGTCCAACACATCCTCAACCTGACATAATTAATACGGAAATTAATTATCCGGAGGCCTAAACGGCAGAATTTGGCTAAAATCCCTTGACCCCGAGTCTGTGCCCCGACTCCAATTTCTGGGGTCGTTTCCAATCAACCTGCCAAATTTCGGCCCATTATGACACCGTCACGACAAATGAAGAAATTGCCCCTGGTGCGATTTTGCGTTGTTAATTTTCTGTCCAACACATCTTCAACCTGACATAATTAATACGGAAATTGATTATTCGGAGGCCTAAATGAAGGAATTTGGCTAAAATCCGACGATCCCGGGTCTGTACCCCGACTCCAATTTCTAGGGTCGTTTCCTATCAACCTGCCAAATTTTGGCCCATTCCGACACCATCGCGTCAAATGACAAAATTGCCCCAGGTGTCGGTCAAATGACAAAATTACCACAGGTGCGGTTTTGTGTTGTTAATTTTCTGTCCAACACATCTTCAACCTGACATAATTAATACGGAAATTAATTATTCGAAGGCCAAAACGAAGGAATTTGGCTAAAATCCCGCGATCCCGGGTCTGTACCCTGACTCCGATTTCTGGGGCCATTTTTTCCAATCTGCCTGCCAAATTTCATCCCATTCCGACACCGTCGCATCAAATGAGAAAATTACCCCTGGTACGGTTTTGCGTTGTCAATTTTCTGTCCAACACATCTTCAACCTGACATAATTAATACGGAAATTAATTATTCAGAGGCCTAAACGAAGGAATTTGGCTAAAATCCTGTCATCCCTGGTCTGTGCCCCGACTCTAACTTCTGGGACCGTTCAAATTTCGGCCCATTCCTACAGCGTCGCGACAAATGGCAAAATTGCCCCTAGTGCGGCTTTGCGTTGTTAATTTTCTGTCCAACACATCTTCAACCTAACATAATTAATACGAAATTAATTATTCAGAGGCCTAAACGAAGGAATTTGACAAAAATCCCGCAATCCCGGGTCTGTGCCCCGACTCCAATTTCTGGGGCCGTTTCCAATCAACCTGCCAAATTTCGGCCCATTCCGACAACGTCACGAAAAATTACAAAATTGCCCATGGTGCGATTTTACGTTGTTAATTTTCTTTCCAACATTACTTCAACCTAACATAATTAATACGGAAATTAATTATTCGGAGGCCTAAACGAAGGCATTATGCTAAAATCCCGCGATCCCGGGTCTGTACCCCGACTGCGATTTCTGGGGCCATTTTTTCCAATCAACCTGCCAAATTTCAGCCCATTCCGACACCATCGCTTCAAATGACAAAATTGCCCTTTGTGCG
>NW_019267506.1:0-5672 GCF_002742605.1 Olea europaea var. sylvestris | reverse complement strand
TCGCTACATTTCCAAAAAGTACTTATGGGCCCAAAACGGACACTGTGTGCAAAAGTTACGCTCAATTCTTCGTCCGTCGACTCACCAAGCGTTCTAAATATGCAAGTGCTCATTCTTTCGAAAAACGACCAAAATTCGTCGTACGTCATGATGAAGTGGTGAGTTCTATCCAAAACGATCACTTCATTTCCAAAAAGTACTTATGGGCCCAAAACGGACACCGTGTGCAAAAGTTACGCTCAATTCTTAGTGCACCGACTCTCCAAGCGATCCAAATATGCAAGTGCTCATTCTTTCGAAATATGGCCAAAATCCCTCATACATCACGACAAAGTGGTGAGTTCAATCCAAAATGGTCGCCACATTTCCAAAAAGTACTTATGGGCCCAAAACGGACACCGTGTGCAAAAGTTGCACTCAATTCTTTATCTGACGACTCTCCAAGCTTTCTAAATAGGGAAGTGCTCATTCTTTTGAAAAATGGCCAAAATCCCTCATACGTCACGACGAAGTGGTGAGTTCAATCCAAAATGGTCGCAACATTTCCAAAAAGTACTTATGGGCCCAAAACGGACACAGTGTGCAAAAGTTGCGCTCAATTCTTCGTCCGCCGACTCTCCAAGCGTTCTAAATATGCAAGTACTCATTCTGTCGAAAAATGGCCAAAATCCCTCCTACGTCACGACGAAGTGGTGAGTTCAATCCAAAATGATCGCAACATTTCCAAAAAGTACTTATGGGCCCGAAACGGACACAGTGTGCAAAAGTTGCTCTCAATTCTTCGTCCGCCGACTCTCCAAGCGTTCTAAATATGCAAGTGCTCATTCTTTCGAAAAATGGCCAAAATCCCTCATACGTCACGATGAAGTGGTGAGTTCAATCCAAAATGGTAGCAACATTTCCAAAAAGTACTTATGGGCCCGAAACGGACACCATGTGCAAAAGTTACGCTCAATTCTTCGTAGCCGACTCTCCAAGCGTTCTAAATCTGCGAGTGCTCATTCTTTCGAAAAATGGCCAAAATACCTCGTACGTCACGATGAGGTGGTGAGTTCAATCCAAAACAGTCGCTACATTTCCAAAAAGTACTTATGGGCCTAAAACGGACACTGTGTGCCAAAGTTACGCTCTATTCTTCGTCCGTCGACTCTCCAAGCTTTCTAAATATGCAAGTGCTCATTCTTTCGAAAAACGACCAAAATTCATCGTACGTCACGATAAAGTGGTGAGTTCTATCCAAAACGGTCGCTTCATTTCCAAAAAGTACTTATGGGCCCAAAACGGACACCGTGTGCAAAAGTTACGCTCAATTCTTAGTGCGCTGACTCTCCAAGCGATCCAAATATGCAAGTGCTCATTCTTTCGAAATATGGCCAAAATCCCTCGTATGTCACGACAAAGTGGTGAGTTCAATCCAAAACGGTCGCCACATTTCCAAAAAGTACTTATGGGCACAAAACGGACACCGTGTACATAAGTTAAGCTCCATTCTTCGTACCTCGACTCTCCAAGCGTTCCAAATATGCAAGTGCTCATTCTTTCGAAAAATGGCCAAAATCCCTCGAACGTCACGACGAAGTGGTGAGTTCGGTCCAAAACGGTCACTACATTTCCAAAAAGTACTTATGGGCCAAAACGGACACAGTGTGCAAAAGTTGCACTCAATTCTTTATCCGCCGACTCTCCAAGCTTTCTAAATATGCAAGTGCTCATTCTTTCGAAAAATGACCAAAATCCCTCATACGTCACGACGAAGTGGTGAGTTCAATCCAAAATGGTCGCAACATTTCCAAAAAGTACTTATGGGCCCAAAATGGACACAGTGCGCAAAAGTTGCGCTCAATTCTTCGTCCGCCGACTCTCCAAGCGTTCTAAATATGCAAGTGCTCATTCTATCGAAAAATGGCTAAAATCACTCATACGTCACGACGAAGTGGTGAGATCAATCCAAAATGGTCGCAACATTTCCTAAAAGTACTTATGGGCCCAAAACGGACACCATGTGCAAAAGTTACAATCAATTCTTCGTAGCCGACTCTCCAAGCGTTCCAGATCTGCAAGTGCTCATTCTTTCGAAAAATGGCCAAAATCCCTCGTACGTCACGATGAGGTGGTGAGTTCAATCCAAAATGGTCGCTACATTTCCAAAAAGTACTTATGGGCCCAAAACGGACACTGTGTGCAAAAGTTATGCTCAATTCTTCGTCCGTCAACTCTCCAAGCGTTCTAAATATGCAAGTGCTCATTCTTTCAAAAAATGACCAAAATTCATCGTACGTCACGATGAAGTGGTGAGTTCAATCGAAAATGGTCGCTTCATTTCCAAAAAGTTCTTATGGGCCCAAAACGGACACCGTGTGCAACAGTTACGCTCAATTCTTAGTACGCCGACTCTCCAAGCGATCCAAATATGCAAGTGTTCATTCTTTTGAAATATGGCCAAAATCCCTCGTACGTCATGACAAAGTGGTGAGTTCAATCCAAAACGGTCGCCACATTTCCAAAAAGTACTTATGGGCCCAAAACGGACACCGTGTACAAAAGTTAAGCTCAATTCTTCGTACGCCGACTCTCCAAGCGTTCCAAATATGCAAGTGCTCATTCTTTTGAAAAATGGCCAAAATCCCTCGTACGTCACGATGAAGTGGTGAGTTCAATCCAAAACAGTCGCTACATTTTCAAAAAGTACTTATGGGCCCAAAACGGATACTGTGTGCAAAAGTTAAGCTCAATTCTTCGTCCGTCGACTCTCTAAGCGTTCGAAATATGCAAGGGCTCATTCTTTTGAAATATGGCAAAAATCCCTTGTACGTTACGATGAAGTGGTTAGTTCAATCAAAAACGGTCGTTACATTTCCAAAAAGTACTTATGAGCCCAAAACGGACACCGTGTGCAAAAGTTACGCTCAATTTTTCGTCCGTCGACTCTCCAAGCGTGCCAAATATGAAAGTGCTCATTCTTTTGAAAAATGGGTAAAATCCCTCGTACGTCAAGGCGAAGTGGTGAGTTCAATCCAAAACAGTCGCTACATTTCCAAAAAGTACTTATGGGCCCAAAACGGACACCGTGTTCCAAAGTTACGTCCAATTCTTCGTCCGTCGACTCTCCAAGCGTTCTAAATATGCAAGTGTTCATTCTTTCGAAAAATGGCCAAAATCCCTTGTACATCACGACGAAGTGGTGAGTTCAATTGAAAACGATCGCTACATTTCAAAAAAGTACTTATTGGCCTAAAACGGACACCGTGTGCAAAAGTTACGCTCAATTCTTCGTATATCGACTCTCCAAGCGTTCCAAACATGCAAGGGCTCATTATTTCGAAAAATGCCCAAAATCCCTTGTACGTCACGATGAAGTGGTAAGTTCAATCCAAAACGGTCGTTACATTTCCAAAAAGTACTTATGCGCCCAAAACGGACACCGTGTGCAAAAGTTACGCTCAATTCTTTGTCCGCCGACTCTCCAAGCGTGCCAAATATGCAAGTGCTCATTCTTTCGAAAAATGGCTAAAATCCCTCGTACGTCACGACGAAGTGGTGAGTTCAATCCAAAACGGTCGCCACATTTCCAAAAAGTACTTATGGGCCCAAAACGGACACCGTGTGCAAAAGTTACGCTCAATTCTTCGCACATCGACTCTCCAAGCGCGCCAAATATGCAAGTGCTCATTCTTTCGAAAAGCGGCCAAAATCCCTCTTACGTCACGACGAAGTACTGCGTTCAATCTAAAACGGTCGCTACATTTCCAAAAAGTACTTATCGGCCCAAAACGGACACCGTGTGCAAAAGTTATGCTCAATTCTTCCTCCGTCGACTCTCCAAGCGTTCTAAATATGCAAGTGCTCATTCTTTCGAAAAATGGCCAAAATCCCTCGTACGTCACGACAAAGTGGTGAGTTCAATCCAAAACGGTCGCTTCATTTCCAAAAAGTACTTATGGGCCCAAAACGGACACCGTGTGCAAGAGTTAATCTCAATTCTTCGTCCGCGGACTCTACAAGCGATCCAAATATTCAAGTGCTCATTCTTTCAAAAAATGGCCTAAATCCCTCGTACGTCACGACGAAGTAGTGAGTTCAATCCAAAACGGTCGCTACATTTCCAAAAATTACTTATGGGCCCAAAACGGACACCGTGTACAAAAATTATGCTCAATTCTTCGTTCGCGACTCGCTAAGTGTTCTAAATATGCAAGTGCTCATTCTTTCGAAAAATGGCCAAAATCCCTTGTACGTCACGGCGAAGTGGTTAGTTCAATTCAAAACGGTCGCTACATTTCAAAAAGTGCTTATGGGCCCAAAACGGACACCGTGTGCAAAAGTTACGCTCAATTCTTCGTACGCCGACTCTCCAAGCGTTCCAAATATGCAAGCGCTCATTCTTTCGAAAAATGGCCAAAATTCCTCATACGTCACGACGAAGTGGTGAGTTCAATCCAAAACGGTCGCTACATTTCAAAAAGTGCTTATGGGCCCAAAACGGACACCGTCTGCAAAAGTTACGCTCAATTCTTCGTACGCCGCCTCTCCAAGCGTTCCAAATATGCAAGCGCTCATTCTTTCGAAAAATGGCCAAAATTCCTCATACGTCACGACGAAGTGGTGAGTTCAATCCAAAACGGTCGCTACATTTCAAAAAGTGCTTATGGGCCCAAAACGGACACCGTCTGCAAAAGTTACGCTCAATTCTTCGTACGCCGCCTCTCCAAGCGTTCCAAATATGCAAGCGCTCATTCTTTCGAAAAATGGTCAAAATCCCTCGTACGTCACGGCGAAGTGGTGAGTTCAATCCAAAACAGTCGCTACATTTCCAAAAAGTACTTATTGGCCTAAAACGGACACCGTGTGCAAAAGTTACGCTCTATTCTTCGTCTACCGACTCTCCAAGCGTTCCAAACATGCAAGGGCTCATTATTTCGAAAAATGCCCAAAATCGCTTGTACGTCACGATGAAGTGGTAAGTTCAATCCAAAACGGTCGTTACATTTCCAAAAAGTACTTATGAGCCCAAAACGGATACCGTGTGCAAAAGTTACGCTCAATTCTTTGTCCGCCGACTCTCCAAGCGTGCCAAATATGCAAGTGCTCATTCTTTCGAAAAATGGCTAAAATCCCTCGTACGTCACGATGAAGTGGTGAGTTCAATCCAAAACGGTCGCCACATTTCCAAAAAGTACTTATGGGCCCAAAACGGACACCGTGTGCAAAAGTTACGCTCAATTCTTCGTACATCGACTCTCCAAGCGCGCCAAATATGCAAGTGCTCATTCTTTCGAAAAGCGGCCAAAATCCCTCTTACGTCACGATGAAGTACTGCGTTCAATCTAAAACGGTCGCTACATTTCCAAAAAGTACTTATCGGCCCAAAACGGACACCGTGTGCAAAAGTTATGCTCAATTCTTCCTCCGTCGACTCTCCAAGCGTTCTAAATATGCAAGTGCTCATTCTTTCGAAAAATGGCCAAAATCCCTCGTACGTCACGACAAAGTGCTGAGTTCAATCCAAAACGGTCGCTTCATTTCCAAAAAGTACTTATGGGCCCAAAACGGACACCGTGTGCAAGAGTTAATCTCAATTCTTCGTCCGTGGACTCTACAAGCGTTCCAAATATTCAAGTGCTCATTCTTTCAAAAAATGGCCTAAATCCCTCGTACGTCACGACGAAGTAGTG
>NW_019267505.1:0-5672 GCF_002742605.1 Olea europaea var. sylvestris | reverse complement strand
TATTCGGGTTTGTTCCTTTTTGGAGAATTTCTGGTCTAATTCGATTGGAATCGAGCCGTGAAAAGTGGTTTTTGATTTCATGATAACTTCGGGTTTGTTTATTTTTGGCGAACTACTAGTCTAATTTGATTGGAATCGAGCCAATGAAAAGTTGTTCCTGATTTCATGATAACTTTGGGTTTGTTCATTTTCGACGAATTGCTAGTCTAATTCGATTGTAATAGAGGCCATGAAAAGTGGTTTTTGACTTCATCACAACTTCGGGTTTGTTCATTTTTTGGCGAATTGCTAGTCTAACTCAATTAGAATCGAGACAATGAAAAGTGGTTTTTAATTTCATGATAACTTTGAGTTTGTTCGTTTTTGGCGAATTGCTAGTTTAATTCAACTGGAATCGAGCCAATGTAAATTGATTTTTGATTTCATGATATCTTCGGGTTTGTTCTTTTTTTGCGAATTGCTTGTCAAACTCGACTAGAATCGAGCCAATGAAAAGTGATTTTTATTTCATGATAACTTCGGGTTTGTTCGTTTTTTGCCAATTGCTAGTCTAATTTGATTGGAATCGAGTCAGTGAAATGTTATTTTTGATTTCATGATAACTTTGGGTTTGTTCATTTTAGCGAATTACAAGTCTAATTCGATTGGAATTAGGCTAATGTAAAGTTATTTTTGATTTCATGGTAACTTTGGGTTTGTTCGCTTAAGGGAATTGCTAGTCTAATTCGATTAGAATCAAGCCAATGAAAACTGGTTGTAGATTTCATGATAACTTCGGGTTTGTTCATTTTTGGCGAATTGCTAGTCTAATTCAATTGGAATCGAGCCAATGAAAAGTGGTTTTAGATTTCATGATAACTTCGGGTTTGTTCTTCTTTTGCAAATTGCTAGTCTAATTTGATTGGAATCGAGTCAGTGAAATGTTATTTTTGATTTCATGATAACTTTGGGTTTGTTCGTTTTGGCGAATTACAAGTCTAATTCGATTGGAATTAGGCTAACGTAAAGTTATTTTTGATTTCATGGTAACTTTGGGTTTGTTCGCTTAAGGGAATTGCTAGTCTAATTCGATAGGGATCAAGCCAATGAAAAGTGGTTGTAGATTTCATCATAACTTCGGGTTTGTTCATTTTTGGCGAATTGCTAGTCTAATTCGATTGGAATCGAGCCAATGAAAAGTGGTTTTAGATTTCATGATAACTTCGGGTTTGTTCTTTTTTTGCGAATTGCTAGTCTAATTCGATTGGAATCGAGCCAATGAAAAGTGGTTTTTGATTTCATGATAACTTCGGGTTTGTTCAATTTTTGGTGAAATGCTAGTCTAACTCGATTGGAATCGAGACAATGAAAAGTAGTTTTAGATTTCATGATAACTTCGAGTTTGTTCATTTTTGGCGAATTGCTAGTTTAATTCAATTGGAATCGAGCCAATGTAAAGTGATTTTTGATTTCATGATAACTTCGGGTTTGTTTGTTTTTCGCGAATCGCTAGTCAAACTCGATTGGAATCGAGCCAATGAAAAGTGAGTTTTGATTTCAAGATAACTTTGGGTTTGTTCATTTTCGGCGAATTGCTAGTCTAATTCGATTGGAATCGAGCCAACGAAAAGTTGTTTTTTATTTCATGATAACTTCAGTTTTGTTCGTTTTCGGGGAATTGCGAGTCTAATTCAATTGGAATCGAGCCGTGAAAAGTGTTTTTTGATTTCCTGATAACTTCGGGTTTGTTCATTTTTGGAAAATTACTAGTCTAACTCGATTGGAATTGAGCCTCTGAAAAGTGGGTTTTGATATCAAGATAACATCTGGTTTGTTCATTATTGGTGAATTCTAGTCTTATACGATTGGAATCGAGTTAATAAAAAGTGGTTTTTGGTATCATGATCACTTCGGGTTTTTTCAGTTTTGGCGAATTACTAGTCTAAGTCGATTGGAATCGAGCCAATGATAAGTGGTTTTTGATTTCATGATCATTTCGGGTTTTTTCAGTTTTGGCGAATTACTAGTCTAAGTCGATTGGAATCGAGCCAATGATAAGTGGTTTTTGATTTCATGATCATTTCGGGTTTTTTCAGTTTTGGCGAATTACTAGTCTAAGTCGATTGGAATCGAGCCAATGAAAAGTGAGTTTTGATTTCAAGATAACTTCGGGTTTGTTCATTTTTGGAAAATTACTAGTCTAACTCGATTGGAATTGAGCCTCTGAAAAGTGGGTTTTGATATCAAGATAACATCTGGTTTGTTCATTATTGGTGAATTCTAGTCTTATACGATTGGAATCGAGTTAATAAAAAGTGGTTTTTGGTATCATGATCACTTCGGGTTTTTTCAGTTTTGGCGAATTACTAGTCTAAGTCGATTGGAATCGAGCCAATGAAAAGTGAGTTTTGATTTCAAGATAACTTCGGGTTTGTTCATTTTCGGCGAATTGCTAGTCTAATTCGGTTGGAATCGAGCCAATGAAAAATTGTTTTTTATTTCATGATAACTTTAGTTTTGTTCGTTTTTGGCGAATTGCTAGTCTAATTCAATTGGAATCGAGTGGTGAAAAGTGCTTTTTTATTTAATGATAACTTCGGGTTAGTTCGTTTTTGGAAAGTTACTAGTCTAACTCGATTGGAATTGAGCCACTGAAAGGTGGGTTTTGATTTCAAGATAACATCGGGTTTGTTCATTTTTTGTGAATTCTAGTCTAATTCGATTGGAATTGAGCCAAAGAAAAGTGGTTTTTGATTTCATGATCACTTCGGGTTTTTTCATTTTTGGCGAATTGCTAATCTAATTCGATTGGAATCGAGCCAATGAAAAGTTGTTTTGGATTTCATGATAACTTGGGGTTTGTTCGTTTTTTGGCGAATTGCTAGTCTAATTCGATTAGAATCGAGCCAATGAAAAATGATTTTTGATTTCATAATAACTTCAGGTTTGTTCTTTTTTGGCGAATTACTAGTCTAACTCGATTAGAATCGAGCCAATGAAGAGTGGTTTTTGATTTTATGATAACTTCGGGTTTGCTCATTTTTGGCAAATTGCTAGTCTAACTCAATTGGAATCGAGCCAATGAAAACTGAGTTTTGATTTCAAGATAACTTTGGGTTTATTCTTTTTCGGCGAATTGCTAGTCTAATTCGATTGGAATCGAGCCAACGAAAAGTTGTTTTTTATTTCATGATAACTTCAGTTTTGTTCGTTTTCGGGGAATTATGAGTCTAATTCAATTGGAATCGAGCCGTGAAAAGTGTTTTTTGATTTCATGATAACTTTGGATTTGTTCGTTTTTGGAAAATTACTAGTCTAACTCGGTTGGAATTGAGCCACTGAAAAGTGGGTTTTGATATCAAGATAACATCGGGTTTGTTCATTATTGGTGAATTCTAGTCTTATTCGATTGGAATCGAGCCAATAAAAAGTGATTTTTGATTTCATGATCACTTCGGGGTTTTTCAATTTTGGCGACTTGCTAGTGTAATTCGATGGGAATCGAGCCAATGAAAAGTTGTTTTTGATTTCATGATAACTTCGGGTTTGTTCGTTTTTTGGCGAACTGCTAGTTTAATTCGATTCGAATCTAGCCAATGAAAAGTGGTTTTAGATTTCATGATAACTTCGGGTTTGTTCATTTTTGGCATCAATTGGAATTGAGCCAATGAAAAGTGGTTTTTGATTTCATGATAACTTCGGGTTTGTTCGTTTTTGACGAATCGCTGGTCTAACTCGATTAGAATCGAACCAATGAAAAGTGGTTTTCGATTTCATGACAACTTCGGGGTTGTTCATTTTTGGCGAAATGCTAGTCGAATTCGATTGGAATCGAGCCAATGAAAAGTGGTTTTTGATTTCATGATAACTTCGGGTTTGTTATTTTTTTGGCGAATTGCTAGTCTAATTCGATTGGAATCGAGCCAATGAAAAACGGTTTTTGATTTCATGATAACTTCAGGTTTGTTCTTTTTTGGTGAATTACTAGTCTAACTTGATTAGAATTGAGCCAATGAAGAGTGGTTTTTGATTTTATGATAACTTCGGGTTTGCTCATTTTTGGCGAATTGCTAGTCTAACTCAATTGGAATCAAGCCAATGAAAACTGAGTTTTGATTTCAAGATAACTTTGGGTTTGTTCTTTTTCGGCAAATTGCTAGTCTAATTCGATTGGAATCAAGCCAATGAAAAGTTGTTTTTATTTCATGATATCTTCAGTTTTGTTCGTTTTCGGGGAATTGCGAGTCTAATTCAATTGGAATCAAGCCGTGAAAAGTGTTTTTTGATTTCATGATAACTTTGGGTTTGTTCGTTTTTGGAAAATTACTAGTCTAACTCGGTTGGAATTGAGCCACTAAAAAGTGGGTTTTGATATCAAGATAACATCGGGTTTGTTCATTATTGGTGAATTCTAGTCTTATTCGATTGGAATCGAGCCAATAAAAAGTGGTTTTTGATTACATGATCACTTCAGGTTTTTTCAATTTCGGCGAATTGCTAGTCTAATTCGATTGGAATCGAGCCAATGAAAAGTTGTTTTTGATTTCATGATAACTTTGGGTTTGTTCGTTTTTTGGCGAATTGCTAATTTAATTCGATTCGAATCGAGCCAATGAAAAGTGGTTTTAGATTTTATGGTAACTTCGGGTTTGTTCATTTTTGGCGTCGATTGGAATTGAGCCAATGTAAAGTGGTTTTTGATTTCATTATAACTTTGGGTTTGTTCGTTTTTGAAGAATCGCTGGTCTAACTCGATTAGAATCGAACCAATGAAAAGTGGTTTTTGATTTCATGACAACTTCTGGGGTTGTTCATTTTTTGGCGAGATGCTAGTCGAATTTGATTGGAAACGAGCCAATGAAAAGTTATTTTTGATTTCACGATAACTTCGGGTTTGTTTTTTTTTGGCGAATTACTATTCAAACTCAATTAGAATGGAGACAATGACAAGTGATTTTCAATTTTACGATAACTTCGTATTTGTTCGTTTTTGACGAATTGCTCGTCTACATCAATTGGAATCGAGCCAATGAAAATTGAGTTTTGATTTTAAGATAACTTCGGGTTTGTTCATTTTCAGCGAATTGCTAGTCTAATTCGATTGGAATCGAGCCAACGAAAAGTTGTTTTTATTTCATGATAACTTCAGTTTTGTTCGTTTTCGGCAAATTGCTAGTCGAATTCAACTGGAATCGAGCCGTGAAAAGCATTTTTTGATTTCATGACAACTTCGGGTTTGTTCATTTTTGGAAAATTACTAGTCTAACTCGATTGGAATTGAGCCACTGAAAAGTGGGTTTTGATTTCAAGAAAACATCGGGTTTGTTCATTTTAGGTGAATTCTAGTCTAATTCGATTGGAATCGAGCCAACGAAAAGTAGTTTTTCATTTCATGATCACTTCGGGTTTTTTCACTTTTGGCGAATTGCTAATCTAATTCGATTGGAATTGAGCCAATGAAAAGTGGTTTTTGATTTCATGATAACTTTGGGTTTGTTCATTTTTTGCAAATTGCTTGTCTAATTCGATTGCAATCGAGCCAATGAAAAGTAGTTTTTAATTTCATGATAACTTCCGATTTGTTCGTTTTTGGCGAATTGCTAGTCTAACTCGATTAGAATCGAACCAATGAAAAGCGATTTTTGATTTCCTGACAACTTCGGGGTTGTTCGTTTTTTGGCGAAATGCTAGTC
>NW_019267504.1:259475-273152 GCF_002742605.1 Olea europaea var. sylvestris | reverse complement strand
TTTTTTCTTTTCAATTTATTGTTCTTTGTATTTAAATAGTTATATTGTCTATTATATTAATGAAATGTGCAATTTATAATCTTTTGAATGAAAATATAGACAATTTTATGTGAGGACAAATTGGTAAATTGAATGCTTCTCATCTATCTCCACGTTTTATTTTCATCTATATTGTAATTATAATATAATTATATAAGTAGATGAACGTCGATTTCAGGTGAAGCTCACCTATGTAAATAATAAATAATATAATATATATGCATATACATATGAAATATATTATAATATATTAAATGTGGCGTTCATGATGGATTAAATACAATTTAACTTTATGTAGTCTCCTTTCAAGTATGGAGTTCATTTTTCATATTGTTGTACTCATAATTTTATATTAATTAAATTAAGTTTAATCACTTAAAATCGAAGCTCGTCTACATATATGATCATATTAAAACTATAATATATATTAATTTATATTGTAATTAATCTACCATTATATTAATGCAACATTTAATGCATTATATTATATAATTATAATTAAATTACATCTATATGTATGAGCTTCAATTTTAAGTAGTAAACTTAATCTAAATAATGTAATTTAAGTAATTAAACCAAATTTGATTAATGAAAAATTCTAAGTACTCCAATATAAAACAATTAAATGGATTTTAAATAAAGTTAAATTATATTAAATGGTACTATATTAAATATAAGGGTAGAATTGACATATAACTACATATATAATGGTAAAGTTGGTATTCAAAAGTTTCTCCATAATTTACACTTTTAATATATTGTAGATTTGTGCGGGCATAGATTATCTATTTGAGTTGTGAATACATCTTAGTATTCCAAGCTTAATTCTTATTTGACTTTTGACATTTAAATTTAAAATTGAGGTTATCCAAATAAAACCGAATTTAAAAAGTTGCTAGTTTTGGGAATAAAAGAACAACTAGAAAATCAATTTCATAAAAACCTTCCAATAGAAAATTTAATTATTTTTAGCTGCATCCAATAAGATTTTTTTTTTCACATAAAAATTCATCTCCATTTACAGTAGGAGAGAAATTAAAACCCAAAAAATAATAATAATAATAAATAAATCATAGTCTAATCTAATTAGATTCTCATTTTAAGTTCATATAAGTTGTATCACGTCATTGTTGAGAAATATATAAGTAAAACCTAAATAACCAATTTATAAGGTACACTCCGACTATATACTACGTTGGATTTGTGGAGGGCCGAGCACCATTTGATCTGAATTATGCTCGTACAATGGCAAAGATGTTGATACTCCTCAAGAAGTTAATGCAAAGATTACTTTACCCTAGTTTGGCTCCCATTTAAATTTTTTTTTAGGACTAATTTTCAATCATACATTTCATGATATCCATAATTTTTATTAACTTTTTAGTCACACGTTTTATCAACATATATTAAAAATATGATTTTTGTCTAAACCAAATGGGTGCTTTATTTTATTTTAAAAGCATTGATTACATATATGATCATATTAAAACTATAATATATATTAATTTATATTGTAATTAATCTACCATTATATTAATGCAACATTTAATGTATTATATTAAATAATTATAATTAAATTACATCTATATGTATGAGCTTCAATTTTAAGTAGTAAACTTAATCTAAATAATGTAATTTAAGTAATTAAACTAAATTTGATTAATGAAAAATTCTAAGTACTCCAATATAAAACAATTAAATGGATTTTAAATGAAGTTAAATTATATTAAATGGTACTATATTAAATATAAGGGTAGAATTGACATATAACTATATATATAATGGTAAAGTTGGTATTCAAAAGTTTCTCCGCAATTTACACTTTTAATATATTGTAGATTTGTGCAGGCATAGATTATCTATTTGAGTTGTGAATACTTCTTAGTATTCAAAGCTTAATTCTTATTTGACTTTTGACATTTAAATTTAAAATTGAGGTTATCCAAATAAAATTGAATTTAAAAAGTTGCTAGTTTTGGGAATAAAAGAACAACTAGAAAATTAGGGATGTAAACGAGCCGGGCCAAGCCAGCTCGCGAGCCTAAAAATTCGGCTCGGGCTCGCCCCGGTTATAATGGTCGAGCTTTTTTGCGGGCTCGAGCCTTGCTCGGTCAAAAAAAATAGGCTCGGCCCGAGCTTTTGCTCGGGCTTTTTACGGGCCGAGCCGGGCAGGCTCGTTTTCTTCACTTTTTTTCCTTTTTTTTTAAAAATAATTTTCCAGTCTTCGAATCTGCTGCCTTTTTTAAGGCAACAGATTCGCTGCCTTTAAAGGGCAGCAAAACTGCTGCCTTTTAAAGGCAGCAGTTCGCTGCCTTTTCAGCCTTCATTTTAATTTTTTTTTATATTAAAAAGCTCACGGGCCGGCTCGAGCAAAGCCCGTGCCCCCAAAATGGGGCTCGGCCCGAGCCTAGGCTCGTGTCTATCGAGCCTCGAGCCGAGCCACGGGCGGCCCGAGCCGGCGAGCCCGATTGCCATCCCTATAGAAAATCAATTTCATAAAAACCTTCCAATAGAAAATTTAATTATTTTTAGCTGCATCCAATAAGATTTTTTTTTTCACATAAAAATTCATCTCCATTTACAGTAGGAGAGAAATTAGAGCCCAAAAAAAATAATAATAAATAAATCATAGTCTAATCTAATTAGATTCTCATTTTAAGTTCATATAAGTTGTATCACGTCATTGTTGAGAAATATATAAGTAAAACCTAAATAACCAATTTATAAGGTACACTCCAACTATATACTACGTTGGATTTGTGGAGGGCCGAGCACCATTTGATCTGAATTATGCTCGTACATTGGCAAAGATGTTGATACTCCTCAAGAAGTTAATGCAAAGATTACTTTGCCCTAGTTTGGCTCCCATTTAATTTTTTTTTTAGGACTAATTTTCAATATACATTTCATGATATCCATAATTTTTATTAACTTTTTAGTCACACGTTTTATCAACATATATTAAAAATATGATTTTTGTCTAAACCAAATGGGTGCTTTATTTTATTTTAAAAGCATTGATGTTTCTCTGTTATGGAGATTTTACTTTTACTCTCTCTCTCTCTCTCTCTCTCTCGGTATGTTTGTGATCTAATTTTATGTATCTTATTTTGTTGAAATGACTATGGTAATGCATGAAAATAATACGAGATATGAGATCCATTGGTCACTCAAGATGCTCAACTGTCCATGGCAACTCAGTCGCATCTCGCACCAATGAAGGGTATGATACGGATTATAAGTAGATTTTTTTTTTTCTCTCTCTCTCTCTCTCTCTCTCTCTCTCTCTCTCTCTCTCTCTCTCTCTCTCGGTATGTTTGTGATCTAATTTTATGTATCTTAAATTGTTGAAATGACTATGGTAATGCATGAAAAGTATACGAGATATGAGATCCATTGGTCACTCAAGATGCTCAACTGTCCATGGCAACTCAGTCGCATCTCGCACCAATGAAGGGTATGATACGGATTATGAATAGTCGAGAATTTTAAACCAACAAATTAAGAATTAATAGCAAGACTTAAATAATGATAATAACATTTGAATCAATTTTAATTACCTTATTTATATATCTAATTTATTATTTTTATTTTTGGAATTCAGTGGCCGACCATAATGAGTAATTTGATGTGATGCATAAGGAATCATCTCAAGGTATTACAAAAATATTTTCTAGTCACACCCCCTCCTTGATTGCTTCACAAGTGCCAGGTACTCTACCTCCAATTCTAATGTACACACTTATGGGCTTACTCGAGCCTCTATCAACTTGAAGATCAGATTCGATATAACTCATAGGGATTAGATCTGAAGTTGAATAAACCATCATATAATCTCTAATTTTGTGAAGATACTTGATTATATGCTTAACAATTGTCTTGTGTTCCGCTCCCGAATTTGACTAGTATATATTGACCATTCCAATAATATAGCAAATATATGATCGTGTGCACAGTATGTTATACACAAGGCTTCCTAACGTCGAGAGATAAGAAATCTGCTTCTTGTATTCCACTTCATTATGTGCTTCAGGGTAATGAGTCCGTGACAAATGAATTTAGCCCTTGTTTGAGACTCATTTTATGTGAAAGAATGCATTTTTAAAAAGTGATTGATGGGTGAACTGAGCCAGCTTCAATTTATAATTTTCTATTTTTAATTATTTCTTGTCGAAAATTACACTCGCTCCTCAAAAGAAAATGAAGACATAAGTTTAAGGATGCTTACTTAGAACCTGTTCGATGGCGATGATGAGAATGGATTTTTTAACCATTAGAAAGAAAAGTGGGTTCCATATGTGAGTGAGTCGCGATGATGAGAATTGATTTTTTAACCGTTAGAAAGAAAAGTGGGTTCCATATGTGAGTGAAGAAATAAAAAATGACGAGTGAAATATTAAAATAAAGATAAAAAAATTGATTTTTTGGGGTGAACGATTTATAATTTAATTTGTTTGTGTCATCTACATGACTTGACTTGCAAGTTGAGTGAACACTGTTTGTAACATGACACGCCAATGCTTAGCAAATTTTAGGATATCCACTGCCTAAGAACATAAGTTGTCGTAATACTACGCATAATTTGGAAGAACACAAGTTAGCACACTGATAATTGGCAAGTTATAAAAATTCAAAGTTCTAAGTTCTAACTGTAGGATAATTTATTGCTTTAAATCATCGGATCTTTCATGTTAAATCATCAAGAAATTGAAGAATTAAAGCGAAAGCGTACTTGAATCAGACATGGTTAATGCAATAATGAATTTTGCGGTATAGTCTTCCAAATCTACACGCAGTCTCCTTTTTCTCTCTGTGATGGAATGTAAAAGAGAATGAATAATACTTACGTGTGATTTGGGGACCATAACCGTATTTATATGGCGACACCCTTTGACCTAATTCGACTCATCATAGAATTAGGACTTGGGCCAGGCCCGGTCTCTACACATGTAAACCCACACTTTAATTGGATACATTAAAGCCAAAATCGAAACCTTATTAGATCACTTTGATTGAGTTCAACCGAATTTGATTGCATTTAATTTAACACACAATTATTCACACATATAAGCCCATCAATTGATTAAAAAATCCTTACAATCTCCACTTGAGCTGTATATGTCACCTTATAATTGTGCATTAAATATAACCTTATGAGTACTTAGAATTTTGCTATCATTACTGAATGCATCCCCAAAACAATTCCATCCATCAATCATATCAACATAGGATAAAAGCGGCTTTCACTACCTTCATTGTAGCTAAACCCATCAATGGTCACGTATATCGATATAATCGAATGACGTGGATCAAGCATGGATGTGTAGCATGAAAATTACATGTGATGTGAACTGTAACATGCCTATTTCCAACTTGTCCTTCTCAATCCCTTAGTGAAATCATTTTAAACAAGTTCAGAGATAATAGACCAAATAACTTTATAAATAAAAATAATTTTAACCTTAAACCGTATCCAAAATAATAGTATATGTGTCCAATATGACCATATGAGCAGTGTGCTCATGAAAGACCTTGAGTATCCATCCCTTAGTAAGCGGATCCGTAACCATGGAGTTCGTTCCAATATGCTCTATTGATATCTGTCCACTCTGAACTCTTTCTTTAACAGCCAAGAACTTGATCTCTATATGTTTTTACTTCTTTGAGCTCCTGTTGTTATTAGAATACAACACTGCTGATTTATTGTCACAAAATATCTTAAGTGGTTTTTCTATATTGTCCACAATTCGCAACCCAGTGACAAGATTACGCAGCCATATTCCATGATTTGATCCCTCATAACACGCTATAAACTCCGCTGCCATGGTGGAAGTAGCTATGAGTGTCTGCTTAGCACTCTTCCAGAAAATAGCACCTCTAGCAAGCAGGTAAATATAGCCTAAAGTGGATCTCCTACTATCTTGGCATCCCGCGAAATCGAAATCAGAATAACAGATGATCTCCAACTGATCCGATCTCTTGTATCTGAGCATGTAGTCTTTTGTTCTCTGTAGATATCGCATGACTCGTTTGGCTGCTTTCCAATTATCCATTCCCGGGTTACTTAAATATCTCCCTAACATCCCAACAATGTATGCTATATCCGGACGCGTACAACCTGAGCATACATCAGACTCCCTATAGCTGAAGAATAAGGAATCTTCTGGATTTCTTTAATTGCAAAGTCATTTTTAGGGCACTGACTTAAACTGAACTTGTCTCCTTGAGCCATAGGGGTGTCACCTGGTTTACAATTTTGCGTGCCATATCTTTAAAGTACTTTTTCGATATAACTCTTTTGTGATAATCCAAGAATACCCCGAGAACGATCTCGGTGTATCTGAATTCTTAATATAAAAGAGGCGTTACTCAGATTTTTCATCTCAAAATTCTTTGTTAGAAATTTCTTGGTTTCATGCAATAAGCCTGTATCGTTGCTGACAAGCAATATGTTATCGACATATGAAATCAGAAAAATATACTTGCTCACACTGAACTTGTGGTATATACAATTATCAACCAAATTCATCTCAAAACCAAATGAGACGATCACCTGATAAAACTTGTAATACCATTGATGAGACGCCTGTTTGAGTCCATAGATGGATTTCTTTAATTTATAAATCATTTGTTTTGCATCGTCCGATACAAAGTTTTCTGGTTGTACCATATAAATTGTTTCATCAATGTCACCATTGAGAAACGTTGTCTTAACATCCATCTGATGTAGCTCAAGATTGAAATGCGCTACCAATGTCATTATAGTCCTGAAAGAGTCTTTCGAAGAAACTAGAGAAAAAGTCTCTTTATAATCGATGCCTTCTTTCTGTGTAAAGCCCTTTGCGACAAGACGAGCCTTATACCTCTCTACATCACCTTTCGAAAATATCCATTTGCAACCAATGAGTTTCGTACCTTCAGACAATAGAACGAGGTCCCACACGTCATTGTCCTTCATGGACTTTATCTCTTCATTCACGGCATCGAGTCACTTTTGAGAGTTAGAACTTTTCATGGCTTGACGGAAGTTGATCGGATCATCTTCCACCATTCCAATGTCAACTTCATGTTATTGGAGAAATACAATGTAATCATTCGAAACTGCACTTCTCCTCTCTTTAGTGGATCTTCTTAATGGCATTGGTTCTTGAGATTGTAGAGTTTGTTCTTCTAGAACAATTTGTTGATCTGGAGAGGGAGGTATGACATTGTTTTAATTCAAAGTTGCTTTTTGAACAATATCAGGGATAGAAACCTGATCATTGTCAATGGCAATTGAGAGAATTTCAACATATTCCTCCTCAAAGATAAAGCCTGTAACCCTTTCTCTCCCCGCAAACTCAACATCCTCAAAGAACCGAGCATTTCCTGTCTCGAAAATTGCCTTAGTTGTGGGATCATAAAACTTGTAACCCCTGGACCTTTCACAATATCCGATAAAATTGCAACTGATGGTCCTTGCGTCCAATTTCTTTTCATTTGGCCTACAGGGCTTTGCCTCAGCTGGATACCCCCAAATATGTATATGCTTCAAACTAGGGTTCTTGCCCGTCCAAAGCTCATATGAAGTTTTATCAGTGGCCTTAGTTGGAACTCTGTTGAGTATATAAGTTGCGGTCTTTAATGCTTCACCCTAGAGAGATTCTGGTAAGGTAGAATGACTAATCATACTCCTCACCATGTCCTTAAGCGTCCTGTTTCGTCTCTCAGCAACACCATTCATAGTGGGCGAACCCGGTATAGTGTACTATGGGACGATATCGCATTCCTCTAGGAATTTAGCAAATGGTCCTGGACGCTGTTAACGTGAACCGTCATATCTACTATAGTATTCACCCCCACGGTCATATCTGACGCTTTTAATCATTTTGCCGAGTTGGTTCTCAACTTCAGCTTTATAGTTTTTGAACACATCCAGTAACTGTGATTTTTCATGAATGAGATATACGTAGCCATATCTTGAAAAATCGTCTATGAACGTTATAAAATATTGTTGACCATTCTAAGAACCCGTATGGAATGGTCCACAAATATCCGTATGTATAAGTTCTAAGACGTCCGAAGTCCTATTGGCTTGAAATCTCCTTTTATTGGTTTGTTTTCCCTTTATACAGTTAACACACAAATCATAATCTGTGAAGTCAAGAGGGTCGAGAATCCCGTCTGAGACATGTCTCTCAATTCTCCTTTTGGAGATGTGACCTAATCTCTTGCGCCACAACGAGGTAAAATTCTCGCTGGTTAATTTTTGCTTTACACCTCGAGTACTTACATGTAGGGATTCATTAAAAGAAGCAATTGTATCAATTGAATAAAGATTATCGTAGCCTGATAAAGAATCAGAACCAACCAATTTTGAATCATGAAACAAACTAAATTTTCCATTTCCAAATGAACAAGTATAACCAAATTTGTCCAAAACAGAAATAGAAATCAAATTCCGTCTAAAAGACGGTACAATAAATGTCTTAACAAGATCCAAATAAAATTCAGTCTTTAACAATAATCTAAATTTTCCTATTACCTCTACTTCCACTCTTTTGCCGTCGCCAGCATAGATGTATCTTTGACCATCACTTGGTTTTTGGCAACTCAGGCAACCCTGCATAGACATACTGATGTGAGTTGTTGCACCATAATCTATCCACCATGTATGTCTAGATACCGAAGTTAAATTAACCTCAGAACAAACCAAGAATACCTTTCTTTACACGCCATGCGTGGTAATTGGTGCAATTCTTCTTCTTATAACCTGCAGCTCCACAGAAAAAACAACTACTTTCAGTTGGTTCCTTATGCTGTTTCTTTTGTGGTGCCGTACCCGCAGCTTCCTTATTAATCTTCCATTTCTTGTTCTTTTTGTCCTTAGAGGTGGTGGCCAAATGAGCACTTTCTGTCTTCTCATGTTTCAGTCTTTCCTCTTCTTGGACACAGTGTAAGATGAGCTCATTAAGAGACCATGAGTCCTTTTGACAGTTGTAGCTCACCTTAAATTGACTGAAATGTGCTAGAAGGGATATCAGAACTAAGTGCACCAACAAGTCTTCAGATAAATCCAACTTGAGTGCCTTTAGTTTTGAAGTAATGTGAGACATTTCCATAATGTACTCCCAAATGTTTCATTTCCCTTTATACCTCATTGAGACAAGGTTTGCCAAAAGTGTACTTGTTTCAGCCTTTTCATTCTTGGCAAATCTCTTCTCAAGATCCTCAAGGAAACCCTTAGCCGTAGTTACCTTATTGGACATAGTGCCTCGAAATGCTTCTGGAATAGCACTCTTCATGACCATTAAACTTATGCGATTCGATTGTTCCCATTTTTCCATCTCCCTCTTATCATTAGATGTACTCTTATCAGTAAGTGCATTAGGTTGATTGACCCGTAAAGCAAGGTCCAGGTCCAGGTCTATGACTCCGAGAACAATCATCACGTTCTCTTGCCAATTTGTGCCATTAAGCATTGGAATTGAATTGATGGTAGCAGACATGTTAGCAGCAGAACCTGAAACTGAATTGGAGAACGATTATTATGAATAACTCACATGTATATCTTTAATATGCAAATAATAATAATCTCAAATAGTGGTAGGGCCCATCACAAGATACCAAGCACAACATCAATATCTAGTCTTTGGACAGAGATATTAACTTGTAAGCGGTACTCTTGGCATAGTAATCAAACATTGACGATAAAGCAACGTGTCAATCAATAAAACTTTCACCGATTTATTGATCACACATTAAACCAAATAATCGTCACACGTTTATCACCACAGGTGAACGTGTATTTGGCTAAATATTGACCTTCCTTTGGCCCGATCAATATTCTCATGAATAACACATGCACGAACACCTTTTAATATTCTAAGTTAGTCAATTTCTACAAGAGAGGTTGCTTTACTAACTTTCGAATATTATATCTCTTAAAAGAGTCCTTAGTACCAAAATTTGAGAAAGAGAATTACCAATTTTACATATTTTGATTAGTTTTAAACTTTAGGGGCCTTAGGATTCATAATTCAAAACTTTAAGGGGGCAAAATTAATTAATTCCAAACTTTAGGGGTTGAAATCGATAAACTTGAAACTTTAGGGACCATAATTAATTAATTCAATACTTTAGAAGATCAATTATAACAAATTTTAAAACTTTAGGAGCAAAAAATTGACCAATTCAAAACTTTAGGGATCAAATTTTAAAAATTTGAAACTTTGGGGGTCAATTTGAATTAATAATTAAAGTTTGAGGGCTTTAATTATAAAATTCAGAACTTTAATGACCCGAATTATTTAATTTTAAAACTTTAGGGACTGAATTATTAAATTCAAAACTTAAAGGCCCAAATCTTAATATAACTTAAAGGTTAGGGACTGAAATCTTAATCTTATAACGCTAACCCTAATTGCAAGCATGGGCCTCAAGTTATTCAATTTACAAAGGAAGCCCCCACCCCGAAATCCAAAAACTGAAAACCTTAGAAGAAAAAATTTCTTTTCCTTCTCTCTTCCTTGAGGCGCTGCCAAAAACAGTAGCGCCGGCCCACGTCGGCGCCGCACGAGCAACAACTCGGCGCTGCTGTAACCAGGCAGCAGTGTGCTCTGCGACAAAACGCAGTAGCCTGCTGCAGACGCCGACGGCAGACCCATTGCTGGCCATAATTGTACAATAATTTTTTATTTTTTTTTATTTTTTTTAAATCTGAATCCAAAACCATAAAAAATTAAGTCCATAATCTGAAATTCCACAAACCAAAATCCATAATCTACTTTCTTAACTAATTAATCCGAATTGTAAAAGATAATACGAAAAATATACCGCAAAAAATTTTCAAATTTAACAAAATATAGAACCAAAAATTGTTAAATCTGAAAACTTCAAAAGTATATTGCAAGAACCAAATAAATTATTCGATTCTCAGTGATTCAACATGAAAATGCTCTGATACTACTTGTAGGATAATTTATTGTTTTAAATCACCGAATCTTTCATGTTAAATCATCAAGAAATTGAAGAATTAAAGCGGAAGCGTACCTGAATCAAACATGGTTAATGCAATAATGAATTTCGCAGTATAGTCTTCCAAATCTACACGCATTTTCCTTTTTCTCTCTGTAATGGAATGGAGAAGAGAATGAATAATACTTACATGTAATTTGGGGACCATAACCTTATTTATGTAGCGACGCTCTTTGACCTAATTCGGCCCATCATAGAATTAAGACTTGGGCCCGGTCTATACACATATGTAAACCCACACTTTAATTGGATGCATTAAAGCCCAAAATTGAAGCCTTATTAGATTACTTTAATTGGGCTCAACCGAATTTGATAGCCTTTAATTTAACACACAATTATTCAAACATATAAGCCCATCTATTGATTAAAAAATCTTTTCACTAACTACATTAGATGTTGCAATTGCATAATAGAAATGACAAAAGAACTATTTTCAGTATTTACTAAAGCAAATAAGCGTCCTTGTGATGCTGCTGGATTACTTGCTGTCTCCCTTCACCTGCTTTAGTGTTAAAAACTTCATAATTGACTCGGAAAACCATACCAATTGCCATGATTTGCAACGCTACAACATAAGCTCGGTCATCAACTGTCAAAACACGCATCCAATCGTCCTTTGGAAAAGTTATTGATATTTAAATAATCTCTCTTTCCACAACACTTCTCTAGTGTTCACGAGCCGTCCTAGTCGAATTCTTTGATTTAGTCTTCAGTTTTAGTACTCCTAGAAACGATCTGAAGTTCAATAAGGGCGTGTTTGGAAGACAGGTTATTTCAATGAACAAGATTTAACTTATTTTGCTTCCTTAATGTCGTCCGGTCCAACTTACCAAACAGTCCACAAACACTTAAATCATCGACCATAAGCTGCTAAGCAAATTATAAGATGTCCAGGTACTTGCCCCTTCTCCTGTAAGATGTCCTGCTAAAGTCAAGTTGTTTAGAGTTTAGCCATGGAGGGAAAACGGTAACTAGCCTGTCGATGAAAACAAGTGTGCTTTGGTGAAAACGTCACTCTCTCCTGACAACTCAAGAGCTGTTCCCAACACTCCAAACAAAGTAAGTCGAAACAGAATGTCTCCTCATAATCAGAATTATTCAAGCAGCTTCCGCAATTTATGCAACGAACAACGCAAAATGTGCAACCTCTGCAAGACTTTCCATCATTTAGCTTCCCTTGGCAATTTTCACTGGGGTAATCATAGACTTGTCTCACTTGCTGGCAATGCGGACAGGTTTCAATGTCAATAGTCCGCTCATCATCTAAAGACAGATACAGTTGTCCTGCACCATAAAAACTTGGTTTACAGAGGCTAAACTGTTTGTCCTTATCTGCACCTAACAAAACTTTAAATTCCTTCAAGTGCTGATTCGTTATACCAAAAAGTCCGCCAATTCTCAGATGCTTAATACCAGGAATTCCAACAGACTTAAAGGCCTACAAGTTACACAGAAGACCTTCAACGCTGAGTTTGATGCACCCAGGCACACTTAACTGCAAGCATAAAGGGGCAAACTATGTGTGATTAGATTTGATATCTAAAGATAAAATGAAAAATCAGCATAGAACTTGGATATATTCAGCTTACAAAAAGATAGAATAAAGAAGCTACAATCAGAACACTTATCATCCGAGTGCTACATGATTTTCAAAATGACACAATATTCAAAAAGATCAAAATTTTTGCCTGAGGTAAAGAAACAGAGCTCTTTGTAGAGGATCACTCATGTTCTAGATTTAGCAATAATATAAGGAAAAGGAGGAGCATCAGTGATGGTAATGATATAAATGAATCGTACATGATATCAAGGCAATTGTTATTAAAGCATAAAAAAAAATCTACCACAAGGCTTCTCAAGAAAACTATATACAGAAAATCAACAGTACAAATATTTGCTCTGTTGATTTTAAAAGAACTGCAGTGCAGCTGGTAAGAAATATTTTTCACACTTAGCCTATCTTTTGCTCATGTTTATAAACTATTTATAAAAAAATCAAGCTACTTATATTTTGAGGGACCCACAATCTACCCACTTATCGATTACTAATTCTATCTATATACAATTCAAGCCAATTATCAGCACTTCCCAATTATCGGGCGCTGGTGCTTGTTGTCTATGGTTCCATAAAATTATGATATCTTCACAGTATCCTTTAAAATCAATCTTATCCCAATCTTCTTCCAAATATAAATTATAATCCATGTCCCTCACGAAATAAGCCACGTCTCTCCATTGAGGTCGCATAGTGCTTATAAGGTGATATATCGAAAGGATTGTCCCCTCATTATATCCAAATGACCTTGCTCGCTCCCACTTAGAAAGGAAATCTTCAACATGTTCAACAAAAGTTCTCTCCCATCTCACTTCATAATTTATGTAGTTCTCAATGGCCATTTCAGCATGCTGGAGGTACGTTGGGCTATTCCTAGTCATCCTAATCACATGACAACATAATTTTAATTATGCTTAACTTTGCATTATCAATATTATTATTATTATTTTTTTATTCTCAGTGCATAAACTATACTCTAGCAAGATGTGGAAAAAAAATGACAAATAAATTATGCGATGTGAACATGCTTATACATTTTATAACATGCAGCAATGTTTAAAAAAAAA
>NW_019267504.1:257789-259153 GCF_002742605.1 Olea europaea var. sylvestris | reverse complement strand
AGTTTAGGTCTTTTTGACAAAGTCTTTCAATCTTGTGAATACGCAAATCAAAGAAACTCGAAACAATAAGTGGGAAAAAGAGATTTATTAAAATATGTTTTTTTTTAAATAACATACCCACGCATACTGAGACATGCACACACTAATTGATAATATATACATGCACACACGTACAAATAAATGTTCACACAGGTTTAAAGATTTGCTTTGAATATCAAATCATCTTTTTGGTACTGTTTCTTTTTTGTTTCAGATTCATAGCTCTAATATATATATATATATATATATATATATATAAAATATCTCTACCTATTATGATTTGAATTATGGTCATTGCAGGATGCATCAGACTGTACAAGGACAAATGAAAGAGACACTTTGGAAGGTGTCAGATGCACTAAATGAAGAAATGAACGACCAATTCACTGTGAAAAAAGTGCCCTATAAATCAAAACTTTCTGTAATGTACTGTTCATGTATTTTTAAACCTTTTTTTTTATTTAAAAAAGTCTACAGGAAAGTAAAACCGTGCTCTGATACCATACTGAAACGCCCCAATTTTTCATTAAACATAAGCACGGGAACGTTACGAAAAACTCACTTTTCTTTATTTATAATGCGGAACTATATAAAAATAAAATTCTTCAATAAACAAATAACTGTAACATTTAAATTTAAATAATTGAAAGCGTATCTAACCATAAACATAAACTCCTAAATAATTCAAATAATACGTTCTAAATAAAATTAAACAAATTGCTAAATTTAAAACAGCAAACTTATTTCTTTTTCTCTGTTCTTCATTCACTTGGCAGCCTGCATCACCAATTCTCCACTGCTCCAATCGACCCGAACTAATCTGTAAAATTAATGTAAGAGTGAGTATTTTAAAAATACCCAGTAAGATACGTGCAAATTTCCATACACAGATATATAACAAATAAATAATACACTTCATACCGCTCTTCTCTTATGGAGTATATCGATGACCAAGCGACACACCCATCTTAGGCACTCTTAATTTCCATGTAGAAATTTCTTATCTCTTTCTCTAGAACCCGAAGGTCCACTAGCATTCCATGCATATTTAATCGCATAAGGAAACGTAAACACTTTGCACATAAATGTATCTTACCTCGTTGAATCTACAGTATGTTGAAAATCGTTCCTCCACTTTGAAAGTATGTGATTAAAATACTCGATGTATGAAATTCTATTTCTAATGCTGCTTTCTGTCTTCCTTTTTCTCTCCTTTCTCTCTCTCTTTTATCTTTCTCTTTCTCTATTTCACGTGTGAATTTTTGGTGTGGTAAAATGTGGGATTCTAGCCTACTATTTATAGGTGTAGACTAGAGTAGAAGATA